>NC_092816.1:37955000-38252500 GCF_023375885.2 Dermacentor andersoni
CGGACAGACGGACGGATAGACGGACGGACGGACGGACGGACGGACAGACGGATAGACGGATAGACGGACGGATAGACGGACAGATAGACGGACAGATAGACGGACAGATAGACGGACAGATAGACGGATAGATAGACAGATAGATAGACGGACGGATAGACGGACAGATAGACGGATAGACGGATAGACGGAAGGATAGACGGACGGATAGACGGATAGACGGACGGATAGACGGACAGATAGACGGATAGACGGACGGATAGACGGACGGACAGACGGACAGATAGACGGATAGACGGACGTACAGACGGATAGACGGACGGATAGACGGATAGACGGACGGATAGACGGATAGATAGACGGATAGACGGACGGATAGACGGATAGATAGACGGATAGACGGACGGATAGACGGACAGATAGACGGACGGATAGACGGACAGATAGACGGATAGACGGACGGATAGACGGATAGATGGAAGGATAGACGGATGGATAGACGGATAGACGGACGGATAGACGGATAGACGGACAGATAGACGGATAGACGGACGGATAGACGTACAGACGGACTGATAGACGGATAGACGGACGGATAGACGGATAGATAGACGGATAGACGGAAGGGTAGACGGATAGATAGACGGATAGACGGACGGGTAGACGGATAGATAGACGGATAGACGGACGGATAGACGGATAGATAGACGGATAGACGGACGGATAGACGGATAGATAGACGGATAGACGGACGGATAGGCGGATAGATAGACGGATAGACGGACGGATAGACGGATAGATAGACGGATAGACGGACGGGTAGACGGATAGATAGACGGATAGATAGACGGATAGACGGACGGATAGGCGGATAGACGGACGGATAGACGGACAGACGGACGGATAGACGGACGGACGGACGGACGGGCAGGCGGATAGACGGATAGACGGACGGATAGACGGACAGATAGACGGACAGATAGACGGACAGATAGACGGACAGATAGACGGATAGATAGACAGATAGATAGACGGACGGATAGGCGGATAGACGGACGGATAGACGGACAGACGGACGGATAGACGGACGGACGGACGGACGGGCAGGCGGATAGACGGACAGATAGACGGACAGATAGACGGACAGATAGACGGACAGATAGACGGATAGATAGACAGATAGATAGACGGACGGATAGACGGACAGATAGACGGATAGACGGATAGACGGATAGACGGAAGGATAGACGGACGGATAGACGGATAGACGGACGGATAGACGGACAGATAGACGGACAGACGGACGGATAGACGGACAGATAGACGGACAGATAGACGGACAGACGGACGGATAGACGGACGGACGGACAGACGGACAGATAGACGGACGTACAGACGGATAGACGGACGGATACACGGATAGATAGACGGATAGACGGACGGATAGACGGACGGATAGACGGATAGATAGACGGATAGACGGACAGATAGACGGATAGATAGACGGATAGACGGACGGATAGACGGATATATAGACGGATAGACGGACGGATAGACGGATAGATAGACGGATAGACGGATGGATAGACGGATAGATAGACGGATAGACGGACGGATAGACGGACAGACGGACGGATAGACGGACGGACGGACGGACGGACGGACAGACGGATAGACGGATAGACGGGCAGATAGACGGATAGACGGACGGATAGACGGATAGACGGAAGGATAGACGGACGGATAGACGGACAGATAGACGGATAGACGGACGGATAGACGGACAGATAGACGGACAGATGGACGGATAGACGGACAGATAGACGGACAGACGGACAGACGGATAGACGGATAGATAGACGGATAGACGGACGGATAGACGGACAGATAGACGGATAGACGGACGGATAGACGGATAGATAGACGGATAGACGGACGGGTAGACGGATAGATAGACGGATAGACGGACGGGTAGACGGATAGATAGACGGATAGACGGACGGATAGACGGATAGACGGACGGATAGACGGACAGATAGACGGATAGACGGACGGTTAGACGGACAGATGGACGGATAGACGGACAGATAAACGGACAGTTAGACGGACAGATAGACGGACAGATAGACGGATAGATAGACAGATAGATAGACGGACGGATAGACGGACAGATAGACGGATAGACGGACGGATAGACGGACGGATAGACGGATAGACGGACGGATAGACGGACGGATAGACGGATAGATAGACGGATAGACGGACGTACAGACGGATAGACGGACGGATAGATGGATAGACGGACGGATAGACGGATAGACGGACGGATAGACGGATAGATAGACGGATAGACGGACGGATAGACGGACAGATAGACGGATAGACGGACGGATAGACGGATAGATGGAAGGATAGACGGATGGATAGACGGATAGACGGACGGATAGATGGATAGATAGACGGATAGACGGACGGGTAGACGGATAGATAGACGGATAGACGGACGGATAGACGGATAGACGGACGGATAGACGGACAGATAAACAGACAGATAGACGGACAGATAGACGGACAGATAGACGGACAGATAGACGGATAGATAGACAGATAGATAGACGGACGGATAGACGGACAGATAGACGGATAGACGGACGGATAGACGGACGGATAGACGGATAGACGGACGGATAGACGGACGGATAGACGGATAGACGGACGGATAGACGGATAGATAGACGGATAGACGGCCGGATAGACGGACGGATAGACGGATAGATAGACGGACAGACGGACGGATAGACGGACAGATAGACGGATAGACGGACGGATAGACGGATAGATAGACGGATAGACGGACGGGTAGACGGATAGATAGACGGATAGACGGACGGGTAGACGGATAGATAGACGGATAGACGGACGGATAGACGGATAGATAGACGGATAGACGGACGGATAGACGGATAGATAGACGGATAGACGGACGGATAGACGGATAGATATACGGATAGACGGACGGATAGACGGATAGACGGACGGATAGACGGACAGATAGACGGATAGACGGACGGTTAGACGGACAGATGGACGGATAGACGGACGGATAGACGGACAGATAAACGGACGGATAGACGGACAGATAGACGGACAGATAGACGGACAGATAGACGGATAGATAGACAGATAGATAGACGGACGGATAGACGGACAGATAGACGGATAGACGGACGGATAGACGGACGGATAGACGGATAGACGGACGGATAGACGGACGGATAGACGGATAGATAGACGGACAGACGGACGGATAGACGGACAGATAGACGGACAGACGGGCGGATAGACGGACGGACGGACAGACGGACAGATAGACGGATAGACGGACGTACAGACGGATAGACGGACGGATAGACGGATAGACGGACGGATAGACGGATAGACGGACGGATAGACGGATAGATAGACGGATAGACGGACGGATAGACGGACGGATAGACGGATAGATAGACGGATAGACGGACGGATAGACGGACAGATAGACGGATAGACGGACAGACGGACAGATAGACGTGCAGACGGACGAATAGACGGACAGATAGACGGACAGACGGACGGATAGACGGACAGATAGACGGACAGACGGACGGATAGGCGGACGGACGGACAGACGGACAGATAGACGGATAGACGGACGTACAGACGGATAGACGGACGGATAGACGGATAGACGGACGGATAGACGGATAGATGGAAGGATAGACGGATGGATAGACGGATAGACGGACGGATAGACGGATAGATAGACGGATAGACGGACGGGTAGACGGATAGATAGACGGATAGACGGACGGATAGACGGATAGATAGACGGATAGACGGACGGATAGATGGTTAGATAGACGGATAGACGGACGGATAGACGGATAGATAGACGGATAGACGAACGGATAGACGGATAGATAGACGGATAGACGGACGGATAGACGGATAGATAGACGGATAGACGGACGGATAGACGGATAGACGGACGGATAGACGGACAGATAGACGGATAGACGGACGGATAGACGGACCGATGGACGGATAGACGGACGGATAGACGGACAGACGGACGGATAGACGGACGGACGGACGGACGGACGGACGGACAGACGGATAGACGGATAGACGGACGGATAGACGGACGGATAGACGGACAGATAGACGGACAGATAGACGGACAGATAGACGGATAGATAGACAGACGGATAGACGGACAGATAGACGGATAGACGGACGGATAGACGGATAGACGGACGGATAGACGGACGGATAGACGGACGGATAGACGGACGGATAGACGGACAGATAGACGGACAGACGGACGGATAGACGGACAGATAGACGGACAGACGGACGGATAGACGGACAGATAGACGGATAGACGGACGGATAGACGGATAGATGGAAGGATAGATGGATGGATAGACGGATAGACGGACGGATAGACGGATAGATAGACGGATAGACGGACGGGTAGACGGATAGATAGACGGATAGACGGACGGATAGACGGATAGACGGACGGATAGACGGACGGATAGACGGATAGACGGACGGATAGACGGACGGATAGACGGACGGATAGACGGATAGACGGACGGATAGACGGACAGATAGACGGATAGACGGATAGACGGACAGACGGACAGATAGACGTGCAGACGGACAGACGGACAGATAGACGGATAGACGGACAGACGGACAGATAGACGGATAGACGGATAGACGGACAGACGGACAGATAGACAGATAGACGGATAGACGGACAGATAGACAGATAGACGGATAGACGGACAGATAGACAGACAGGCAGACAGATAGACAGACAGACAGATAGATAGGTCCCTCCACAGGCAAGAAAGGCGATTGGTCAGATTTGCGTGAGCCAGACTTGACAGCGAAGAAAAAGGGCGAAAACGAGTGAAAACATTAATCTTGGTGGGCCCGCTTTAAGCCCGTCCCTACATCTGCACACACACACGCACGCACACACACATGCACGCACGCACATGCACGCACGCGCGCATTACTAACAAAAACAGAAGGAGTGAAATATGTGACGTCACTGGGAAGTTGTTGGCGCCGTTTGTTAAACTCGAATTTCGATTAAACTCGAATTTCGAAAAGGTCAGTTTGGCCCTCGATCTGTTCAACATGTTGAACAGCGCAGATGAGAAGTGATAGGAACAGGACAGTCACTATCCTCGTCGTGTGCCCCGTTCAACGTAAGCAAACTAGCCCAGCTTAGAAGCCTTGGCCGTCAATTCTTTTTCCAAAAGAATATAAGAAGTATTTTGTTATTACAGGAATATATACCACTACAAATCAAGTGATTGCTTTTCTTTAATGTTCCATTAGGCGAGAGTAGCTTTCAGGAAGGCGTCGTCTGGTTGGCTAGCACCGTATGTATACCTTACAAGCACTGCACGGTTTTTAGTGAAGAGGTGTATGCCTGTTCTCTTTGCTTCTGATAGAACCCTGTACACTAACCACGCTTTCCATGAACTTGCAGCACAAGAGCCTCGTTAGCGAGTGCGACCTTGTTTCCTTTAAGGCAATAGCCTGATGAGCCTCATGGCTCATGTACCATACATCCATACAACGCGGCGTACTGTACAAAAAGTCACGTCAGCTGCTCGTGCGCTCGTCGTCACCGTCTTCCAAGCTGGCTCCAATGCCGTTCATCGCGCCAAGAAAAAAACCAAAAAAAAAAAGAAGGCCGAGATAAATCATCATCATCATCATCCTGGTTACGCCCACTGTAGGGCAAAGGCCTCTCCCATACTTCTCCAACTACCCCGGTCGTGTACTAATTGTGGCCATGTTGTCCCTGCGAACTTCTTAATCTCATCCGCCCACCTAACTTTCTGCCGCCCCCTGCTACGCCTCCCTTCCCTTGGAATCTGGTCCGTAACTCTTAATGACCATCCGTTATCTTTCTTCCTCATTACATGTCCTGCCCATGCCCATTTCTTTTTCTTGATTTCAACTAAGATGTTATTAACTCGCGTTTGTTCCCTCCCGAATTCTGCTCTTTTCTTATCTCTTAACGTTACAGCCACCATTCTTCTTTCCATAGCCCGTTGCGTCGTCCTCAATTTAAGTACAACCCTTTTCGTAAGCCTCCAGGTTTGTCCCGTATGTGAGCACTGGTAAGACACATCTGTCATACCCTTTTCTCTTCAGGGATAATGGCAACCTGCTGTTCATGATCTGAGAATGCCTGCCAAATGCACCCAGCCCATTCTTATTCTTCTGATTATTTCAGTCTCATGATCCGGATCCGCGGTCACTACCTGTCCTAAGTAGATGTATTCCCACACCACTTCCAGTGCCTCGCTACCTATCGTAAACTGCTGTTCTCTTCCGAGGCTGTTAAACATCCCTTTTGTTTTCTGCAGATTAATTTTTCGACCCACCCTTCTGCTTTGCCTCTCCAGGGCAGTGGGCATGCATTGCAGTTGGTCTCGTGAGTTACTAAGCAAGTCAATATCATCAGCGAATCGCAAGTTACTAAGGTATTCTCCATTTACTCTTATCCCCAATTCTTCCCAATCCAGGCCTCTTAATACCTCCTGTAAACACACTGTGAATAGCATTGGAGAGATCGTTTCTCTTTGCCTGACACCTTTCTTTATAGGGATTTTGTTGCTTTCTTTATGGAAGACTACGGTGGCTGTGCAGCCGCTCTAGATATCTTTTAGTATTTTTACATACGGATCGTCTACACCCTGATTCCGTAATGTCTCCATGACTGCTTAGGTTTCAACTGAATCAAACGTTTTCTCGTAATCAATGAAAGCTATATATAAGGGTTGGTTATATTCCGCGCATTTCTCTATCACCTGATTGATAGTGTGAATATGGTCTATTGTTGAGTAGCCTTTACGGAATCCTGCCTGGTCCTTTGGTTGACAGAAGTCTAAGGTGTTCCTGATTCTATTTGCGATTACCTTAGTAAATACTTTCTAGACAACGGACAGTAAGGTCATCGGTGTATAATTTTTCATGTGTTTGGCGTCCCCTTTCTTATGGATTACAATTATCTTAGCGTTTTTCCAAGATTCCGGTACGCTCGAGGTCATGAGGCATTACGTATACAGGGTGGCCAGTTTTTCTAGAATAATCTGCCCACCATCCTTCAAGAAATCTGCCGTTACCTGATCCTCCCCAGCTGCCTTCCCCCTTTACATAGCTCCCGAGGCTTTCTTTACTTCTTCCGGCGTTACTTGTAGGACTTCAAATTTCTCTAGACTATTCTCTCTTCCCTTATCGTCGTGGGTGCCACTGGTACTGTATAAATCTCTATAGGACTCGTCAGCCACTTGAACTATCTCATCCATATTTGTAATGATATTACCGGCTTCGTCTCTTAACTCATACATCTGATTCTTGCCTATTCCTAGTTTCTTCTTCATTGCTTTTAGGCTTCCTCCGTTCCTGAGAGCATGTTCAATTCTATCCATATTATACTTCCTTAGGTCAGCTGTCTTCGCTTGTCGATTAACTTGGAAAGTTCTGCCAGTTCTATTCTACCTGTAGGGTTAGTCTATCATACATTGGTGTTTCTTGATCAGATCTCTCGTCTCGGGCGATAGCTTACCGGTATCCTGTCTAACGGAGTTACCACCGACTTCTATTGTACACTGCTTAATGATGCCCATGAGATTATCGTTCATTGATTCAACACTAAGGTCCCCTTCCTGAGTTAAAGCCGAATACCTGTTCTGTAGCTTAAGGCACAATTAAGGCACTAGAACCCACGACCTTTATTGTGAGAAAACAAGTAATAAGAAGTAACAACGCATTTGATTAAGAATGTCAAGTAAATTAGTGGATGTTTCTTGAGCGTGCAGGCTTTCCCATTCACCATCTTTGGCATACGCTAAAGTGACTGTCAATTTTTCATATCGTAACTGAAGTTACACGAGACCTCCCAGATACAAGAGTAGGGATCGTTGCCTGATCGTACTGTATATCTGAAAGCTACCCTAATAAATGAAACTAAGATCGGTTTTCATGAGCTTCCTCACCGATTCAATGCTGGTGTATAACTAGAAAATTGCATACCGATGAGTGGAAACAAAGAAATACAAATGACAGCACTCCCAATTTCGCGACTGCATGAGCACAAACTTATCTTGAGAATGAAGAAAGCTCCTGGAAGAGTCTTTGTGGACGTGTTCCAGTGCTCACACGAAAGCAAAAGCTCGCAGTTTCGCCCTAAAGGCGAAGCATCGATTGCGATAGAAAATTAGTAGACAGCTATACGCAGTAGGGCTAGTAGTTTTACCGGCCCTACAAAGTTGTAAACACTCGCTTACTATATATAAATAAACAAGCACGCTGCCACGCGCGCAGAGGTAAGCATAAACACGTGGCGCTCGATGACCGCGGAGACTCGCTGTAAAAGCGCTGGAGTGAGGAAACGCGGCAGCAGCGAGCGAATTGACCTTCATATTGTCTCTCGCTCCAACGCGAGCCAAATGTCGAAAACAGAGCGCATACAAGCTACCGGCACTCGGCGCGTGCACTTTGTCCACATCACAGATCGCTTTGAAGATGAGGCCCGCGCTAACGCGCACTTTATCCACAGCGCAGAACGCTTTCAAGATACGGTGCCCGTGCGGCACCGTATCTTACCGTAAGCACCGCAATCACGAGGCGCCGGAGTAGAACGCCTTTCTCTCCCACCCCTCTCCCTCGCTTCCCTCCCGTGTTTCGCGCGCAGAAGGTGATGACACGCTTCCCACCGCGCTCCTCTCTTTCGCGCGCGATATTGAGCCTCGATCGTCGGCTGACCCTTGCATGTTTTCACTCGCGCATACAGCGTACGGCGCGCGGTGACGATGGCATTGTGTTCGGACTTTATACGGAACATCACGGCGACGGCGACGATGGCAGAAATGCGCTCGGAGTGTCCATAAAATTGTTATCGTAGTAATAAACACTTTTTAGTATCGGCTCATTCTAACGTATCGTGCAGTTTTCTGCTCTCACTAAAACCGACAACCAAGAACGTAGGGAGAGAACTGCTCTAGGAAACCACGGAACAGACTCTATTGCCTCAGCCATCTACAGCCGTTTCCAAACATGACGCTGTCTCTTTCGGTGAGCGGATTGTTAGGCAACAAAATCGTCCGCTGGTCTGTAGCACGTGACATTTCCGTTACACCTTCTTACTTGACATGGCAGGCATGTGGTCCGTTTGGATGACTGGCCAAGCGTTGCTGACAAGCGGCAAAACTAAAGGGATGTCCAGCAACAGACTAACACTACATCTAGCCTATAAGACAAATAAAATTAACTGTCTCTGCGTCTTCATATTCTTTCACGCAGTTCATAGGCGCCATTACGCAGAGTGGGAAGATGAGGACATTAAGTAAACAGACTTCCCAGTTGCCATAACTGTTGCCAAAAACAATATATAAGTTGCCAAAAGAAGTCGCCAAGAGCAATACAAGACACAGAAGCCCTAATGCAGAAGCACTATCTATAACTTCATTAAGCATAATATGTCATCGAGCAACCTTAATCAATGTGGTCGATCGGGCTATGCCATGGGCGCACCACGAAGAGGTAAGCCACTTTTTTCAATAAAATGTTTTCACCCACAACGTGTGTCATTACCGGCGTGTCACACTCGCATTCTCGCTTTCCATACACTGTGAAGGCTGAGGGCCATGCACATAGGGTGCACGGAATGCCTTTACATTTATCAGGTAAAAAAGCCTGCCACCCTAAAAAAAATATCCAGTCGCATGTTTCTGTCAACCCCCTCCCCGCAGAAAACAAATATATTAGATATAGGAGGGCTTGACGACTGCATGTGCTGCCGGCTATTCTTTTGGCATAAAATTAGGTATTATAAAATGCCACCAGCAATACAACAACAACGAGAAAAAGAAACACTGTACGTTTAGGTAAAGTCAAATTTAAACTCAAATCACACACGCGTATATACACTAAACACAACTGACAATATGTTTCAAAGAGCTCAACTGTATAGCAAACTCGCTTCGTAAATCAATTCACGTGGCACTGCGTCTACGCTGCTTCGTAAAATTGATAGGTAGCGTTGTTAATAACTGCAAACAAGAGTGATAACAGTGGGTCCTAGACTGGCAGGCTTCCGTGATTGAAAGTTCTAGGGATCTCTCGACGCTCGGGCAATGTAGTCTACGGAGCCCTGCGATGCTCCGTTATTACATGAGGCAAGAATGTTAAAACACTAGCGCAGCAAGTCCGTAGACCACGGAGAATAGAAAGAAGAAGAAAAAGCGTTATTAGACCACTAAATTAACACAAGCATGTGCTACTAGTGTGAAAATATATAAAGAGCAAATAACACAAATGCACATTAACTGACTTTCGCAAGCAATTCATCAATTCAACACACGTCTTATGAAAATGCCCTTTCAAAAAACGCGTGAAGGTGGCCTCATTTTTCACCGCCATCGGGAGTGTTTTTGTTTGTAGTCGGAGACCACTACTTTAGCGTAACCGAGATGACAGCGCCCCACATCCCTTATGCAAACGGCCATTGCTATTACCCGCCGTACTTGCGCTGCCACGCGTGCATGGAGCCGGGTGTGGCATGCTCGCTACGGCAAGAGGACAGAATCCAGAGCGCTCGGACCGAGTGCCAAGGCCTTCGCTCAGTCCACAAAAGAGCGCCGAAGACGCGGCTCCCGTATTTTAAAACCGGAGACGTCGGCGGAGGGGGGGACACTCAGCCGCAGCTCACGGCGTCGATAAATCAGTAGGATTGTTTCAAGCTGCGGCCGTTACTCACGAACCACTTGCGACAGAGACACTGGGACGTTGAACGTTGAGCGGGCTTCCTTGTGTTCGCGCGTGCGAGTGTTCGTGCGAATGCGCGCGCGCTATTGTGTGTGTGTGTGTGTGTGTGCGTGTGTGCGTGTGTGTGTGTGTGTGTGTGTGTGTGTGTGTGTGTGTGTGTGTGTGTGTGTGTGTGTGTGTGTGTGTGTGTGTGTGTGTGTGTGTGTGTGTGTTTGTGTGTTTGTGTGTGTGTGTGTGTGTGTGTGTGTGTGTGTGTGTGTGTGTGTGTGTGTGTGTTTAGAGAGAGAGAAAGGTGCTCTTTAACGAAACCTCTTTAAACCGGAAGGGTTTGCCTGTCGGCACGCCTGGCATGATATTCCAGGCGAACGTGATTCATATCTAAAACGACATACAGGACATACGACAGTTTAAACACACAACAAAATGTATTGAAATAAACTATCTTCGTTGAGACCGGTCTTTCGCTGAAAAATTGAGAGGTGCACCGCCATTGATCGCACTAAAGCCACCGACGCAACGACAACGCGATCGCAAGCAGAATGAGGAGACGGCAGCGGCTTCGAGAATGCTATAGGGATTTACCGCAGAGAACGAAAGCCTAGAATACCAGAAGACAACAAGAAATTTGAAAGGATTTCGTGCTGAAGATAAAGGAAGAGTTATGGAAACGCTTTCTGTTCACTTAACGCTTTCTATTCTAGATTGCAGTGCTGCTGGCGATAACTTGCCCCCTCCTCCCGCCCCCCCCCCCCCCCCCCAATGTATAGTGATGGATGGATGATTCGTTTAGCCTTCATTCTAGTACGCGTACTTGCAGTAGGTTCCAAGTTGCAGTAGGTTCCAAGTGCTTCAACTTTACAAAGCTTAGGCTGTCATTGCTCAACGTGTTTACCATGCTTGTTGACTGTGTTTCATACTGAAAAGCCAAGTTTGGGCACAGAATCCTCGCTTCTTCGAGTAAACAGTTTAGCAGAGTGTATAAGGACATAAAGTACATGTTAGAATCCCTTCGCTTCCGTCGCTTGTGGCTGACACCTGTTCAACCTACAGATGACTTGTGCGCTTCGAGTTCAACTATACGACAGTTTTTTGGCGCCATGCGCAGTGCAAAATTGAAATTTACTTTGTTGTTATGGGGCCACGGTGCCTAACTAAAGCTGCAAATGTACGTAAGGAAATAAAATGGAACGCAGTGTACCGCTAGTACAAAAAAGCATCACTGTTTCGCGACCAATGTTCGTTTCCTCGGCACCGCCCGAAAGAGGGCTTTTGCTGCAGTGCAAGGTATGTGGCGAAGTGCGCTTGCAGGATGCTCGAAAACTTGCGGGTGCCGCAGCCGCTGACAGTTCCGTTTAAACCATGAAACTTTGACGCTGAAGTTTTAAACCCAGCCGTAACTCTTAGCAGAGTGATAATGTCCGCAGTGAACGCCTGAAAAACCTACCTAATGATAAGCGTACGTGTAAATAGGTGTGAAAATACGTGTGAACTTTAACAGGAACACCAAACTGATAAGTAATAACCGATTATATATTACACATAATATTAAAAGAAGCAATTTTTCATTTTGCTTCGGGGCAGGCCTGCTAAACACGTAACATTCGCCATTTTGTTGCATAATTGCAGTCGAAAGGGGGAAATAATGGCGACAAGCTGAGCTCTCGGTCGGGATTGCACTGCATTGCAGGCCCGCGCTTGAGAAAGATAAATACGTAACACCGTGGCGCTTTTTAATCTTTTTCTTTGTTCCTTGCTCACGTCACACTTACGTAAATTATGTTAAGAGGCCGCTGACGTTAAACTCCCAGTAGCCCCAAGCTCCCTATGCCGCAAGGCGGAAGCGCACATGATGCTCTTTTAAAGCTGCCACGCCACTGACAGTCTTTCTCGTCGGCCTGCGATTTGGCAGGCGACCAGAAAAACGCGTGCAAACTCCTCGTATCGGCGAGTGAAGTGTAGAAGCAGTTTGCGTTAGAGGCACGTCTCACTATTCGCTGCAGTGCTTGCGGTAACTGAAAAATTCGCGAATGCTCTGCCACGCGAAGAAGCAAAATAAGGGATAGAGATTTTTCTCGAGACGTCACGGACGCAGTTTCTCTTCAAGCTAGTGCACAAATACGGCGGCCACGACGACATCGGTGACACCATATTATCACGCGTACACACTCTTGATTGCACATGCACCGATATATACGCGATCATGTGGCGCGCGCGACGTGCATGCATTAGAATAAAGCCGACATTTCCTCATTTGACAGCGCTCCTGAAAGGCAGCACCAGTAAGCATATTGTCCCATCACTTCGCCATCCTCGACGACCTTTTCAGCGGTGTATTCAAGTTCCATGAGAACCATTGGCAGCCTCGTTGTCCGTTTAATTCCTCGCAATTCCTGTTTCTTTCGTATCAAAAGTAGTTGAAAGGTACCAGCCTTTGGACAACATACAGGTTCATTATTTCTCCTGCTTCTGTATTGCTGTAACAACGTATAAAGTGGATCGAGAACTCGACCACGTGTCATAAGTAAGCAGAAGCCTTGCACGCTGTTTAAGAGGGAAGGCACAAAAGCGACAAAGCATAGACAAGCTTCTTTTTTTACCCACCGCGGTAGAAGAGTGGTAATGGCGTTGGGCTGCTCTCCTCGAAGTTGCGGTTTCTGTACGGCAGTTGAGGCCACCTTTCAATGGGGCAAAATGCAAAAGACAACAACAAGAAAACGTTATGTACTTAGACAGATGCACGTAAAATAACCAAGGTTGCCAGAAATTATTCCGGCGTCCTTCATTAAAGCATGATCAGATTGCCGTTTTGGCATGTAAAACTTTAGAATGTTTCTAGCTTCTTGTTTATAAACGTAGAATACGATGTCACTAGCGCCCAGGCGCATTGGCAAAAACACGAAACAAGAAAACGAAAGTGCTTCCGCTGTTTCGCGTCAAGACATTTCAATTCGTGGCCGCAATGTTCTGTGATTCGGACAGTTTCGCTACATGACAACTACAAGTTCACGATACCAATAGAATCAAACCCGCGTGCCACAATCAGCAGGCTCTTGGTAAAGCAACGGTAGAAACCTATCTGTATACAGCATCGTGGCCCGTATACGAGGTCTATAGTCGGCTCAGTAGGCATCGTGGCTGTTCAGTGTAGGCTACATTGCATATATCTGTCAGCCCGAACGGACACGCTCTGACAGTAGTGCACAGAACTAACTTAGTAAACACCGCGGATCTGCTGGAGCTGCGACACGTGCATGAGCATCCATTCCTCCGCGCCTCTCGCCTTGTCGTCGCTACCGCACGTCGCTGCAGGACGGCGTTCTCTCGTCACACTCGCACGCTGATAGAAGCGCGACCGAGAATAGCCGAGCGTGACAGGAGGCGTGCCGAGTACGCGTTCCCATTTTTTATTTTTCTAAAAGAGAACGACAAGAAATAATAAAGTATTCAGTGGGTGACGCTTGCGTGAAATGCCGGTAGAGTACACGACGGGCGACTTCCCCCCGTTGTTTAGCAAACATGACAGCCGAACCAAATGGTGGCAACCAGCAGCGGTAGCTGGCGGTGTTCATGCCTGGCCTCGCCACATGGGCTCCACAAAAGTAAACAACAACTGCCGATTGCCAAGTCCGGCTCCATTTTTGTATGTAAAACACGAAGGAAAAAACAGAAGACATTTCGTTGGGGTCGTTGTTGTCGTTTAAATTCTGTGAGTATGGGCAAATAAGCGACGGAAGACCGGCTCTTCTACGAATATGAAAAAAATAAACCGCAGCGATTAAGAATTCTGCAGAAATATAGAATGATGACAATGTGTCAACAAACTAGTCTAACCATCGCAAACGACACATCTCTCTAGCAGCAGACTTTTGTCTGAGCGCACCCATACCGGAATTATTCTCGCTCCCCGTGGTCACGTTGTCCACACTTTACAGTTTTGCGACGCAGAGAGGGCGAGCTCATCATCGCTCGACTTACTTTCCCAGCGCTAATACCAGTCGTTTGCTGCCCCTAAATCGACTTACTTCCGGGGCGGCGGCCCCAAAACACCGGAAATGTCGTCACGTGCGGAAGTAACTCCCTTTCTCCCGACTCCGTCCGTTGTCGGGCAGGCCGACAGACGTCGTTAGCGCACCCACGTGACTCGGAAATTTAGCGTTACGCCTCCTAGCGGCTAAACAGGTTGCCAGACGAAAGGCGCCTCCGCCGTGGGGAACCTATGGAGGGTGACGACAATGTCACTGGCTGAGTCAGCCTACAATGTGCATCAACTGTAAGACTCGCAGTGAAGCGCCCCGGCCTCCACCACACGAGAAAACTTGTTCGGAAGGAAGCACACACGCGATAGGAAGTGGGACGTCATTCAGTGCGTCTCCCGCCGGAGGTTAGATCTTTGGGAAGAATGAGAACAGAACGGGGATCAGAGGAAGCGGTAAGTGGAGAGGTTAAATGGTGGCGAGAAGAAGTGAGCATTGAGGTTTGCAGGGTCATTGTTGTGGTCGTGACCACGTGCCTGCGTGGATTGTGATGTTAACACGTGAGGAACAGCTAAGCCCATAGATGAAGCCTCTTTTAAGCCATTCGAGAGGTAGCTCTATGGTGCGAGCATTTGTGAGCGGAATCATATGCCTTAGACCTGCATCTGGGTCGGCCTGCACACAATCTCGAACGAGCTGGCCTTTATTCGAAGCTTTTACTATTATTTCTTCATTATGCAGACGACAGAAAAAGAAAATGAAGTTTTAACATGTTTGCTCTTACCTTTTTCCATTGGAACGCAACTTCAGCACCTTCAAATTCGCTTAAACGACATTTCTTGCATAATAGAAAGCCTACGTTTCCTCGATGAACGACGCAGAATAAATCACAGGATTCTAAATCACCAAGACCACCGACACCGTAACACAAAGTTACCACGACAAGGTCTGAAATAAAGTCCTAAACAATCTAGGGCAAAAAAAAAAAAACAGCTAGGACACCTAGATTAATGTATACGCTCTTATGCACCGCTTCCAAAGCCACTGCGAGCGTCCATTGCTAAAGCATTACGGAGCTCGAATGGCACGCGATGCAGGGCACCCGTTCGCGAGGCACGTACCATGCTCTCGACAGCTACCGTCGTTCCATTAGAGCAAGCGCGTCGACACGCTTTTGGCCGTTTTGGTGGCATTCATTGTCATCGTTGAAGCCAACGGCAGATCCATTTTATAGACGCTGAAGCCAAACCCCAAAGCACTTAACGTTCTCTTTATGGCCAGTCTGTCTTTCCCCGGGAGTGGCTTCCTGCTTTCCGGAGTGAACAGAGTCCTTATTTATTTTTTTTAGACTTCCTCTGCCGCTTGCTGTCTTGCTTTTTCCTTCGCGTTTAATTCTTCGTGTCGCTTTCTTTAAAAAAATACAATGCAACCTAATACAATCTTTATTGTGCATAAGGCAAAACAAAATCACTGCCTGACAATCGGGTCACAGATAATTGCACGCGGTTACTAGCGGACTGAGCTATTAGCGGGTCGGAACGAAATACTGAAGGCGTTATACAAAACGTTCTTTTAAACTTCGAAAGTCCTGAGTAATTTCTGGATCCCCCGGCTTTGTGTTAGCTTCTAACGCAGGCGTTGGTAATTTATTAAATGTAGCTGGAACATAATATTGCCGCATTCTTCCTCCATATTTTGTTGCCGTTTTGGGGATCACATGCAGTTTTTTCGGTCTATGGGAACGGGCTGGTGCATACCGTATCTTAAGATCATTATTGCGCAAGTGTTTAATTACAGCACTCTCGACAATCAGGGAAGTTAAGCTTGACAAATTCAACAAGTTGAAGAGATCTGTATCTTTCCTTGGACACAAACCGTATGCCCTTATTGACAACAGTGAACGTAAAATTGAGTTAATTCTTGAACACCATCTAAAGGCGCAGCGACCATAAACAGTCAAGCCATAACGTAGCACAGTGTATACTAAAGCATTCACAATAATTTTTTTACGGAGATTGGCATAAGACATCGCATATTGAATAATACACAGGAGACCGCGCGCAACCTGTTACAGGGGTGGGACAAATGCGAGTTCCATAAAATATCACAGTCAAAAAGCAACCCAAGATACTTAACAGAAGATGCGTATTTGAAAGGCTGACATGTGCATGTATAACAGTCAGACGTGTGTAAGGATATCGATTTCAGAGGCAGGATTTTTTTGTGAGGCTATGGAAACATACAAGTCGCGTTTTAGAGGGGTTGACGCTTATTAATTTAGCCGCGAACCTGTTCATAGCTTTAGTCACTTTATTCTGCAAGGAGCTAATTGCATCGGAGAGAGCAGTTGCACAGCATACAATAACTGTATCGTCGGGGTATTGATATATATGATCACCTACTATATTGGACAAATCATTCACACAAATGTTAAAGAGCGGGGGGCTTAATATTGAGCCCTGAAGGACTCCAGAATAAATACGCATAAAAAAACACTTAAACTATTTCGAACTTTTACAGACTGTTGTATATCCTGCAGAAAGTTAGTCAATAGATTCAAAAATGACCCACGGAGGCCTAGCAGAGACAGCTTCTGTAACAAAATGTCATGACAAACACTGTCAAATGCCTTAGGGACATTAATAAATAAAGCACAGGCTACCCGGTTGCGATCTAGTGTGGAAATTAATAGATAGAGAAATCTAACAGTGCTTGGGTGCCTTTCCCTGCACAGATCCGTACTGATTTGATGATAATACACTATGCTTATCTAGAAAATGTGTTATCGTAAGAGCCTCATGTTTCTCTAATATTTGAGCTATACAGGCATCAGACACCTTGGGCATCAGGAAACGAACCTGGAGATGAACATGACATAAAATAATGCAGCGCTGAGCGAAGCAGTGGTGAAGGCACTGTGCTACTACAGTGGTATTGCGCAGATATCGACAGCGGATGCGAATTCGGATTTTTTTTTTTCTTTCGTAACAGCTATTTATCATTGGTTGGCCCTCTTGACTAATCACATGGCTGACCGAGCAGTGTCCTGACTATGTTTATGTTGTCAGTTTCATTTTTTTTTCAGCTTTTCCCCGACAGATTTTTTTAAAGTTAAATTTTTCTGACGGTGTTTGACACTTGAGGTTGAGGAGCAAGAATAAAAATGGAGCTTTATAGCTTGAAAAGCCCCTATGCCAGTGCATAATTTTCAAATACTACCGGTAAGGTATACAACTGGTGCGATGTTGTAATAGATTAGACTGAATTAAGCATTTCATAATATTCCAACCGTCCATCCAGGCTCCATCTCACAAAACCAACAGAAAACACCATATTGGCGAATTTTATAGTTTAAGTTGAAAACTTCGCTCCCGTCTGAGGAGGCTGTCCTCCATTTCGCACATAGCAGACGATGCTACAAACGCTAACGAGACTTCCCATTCCAAATACTGCTCAGATTTGCGAGCGAAAAAATAGTAGGTCACATACAAAAGATAGTTCTAGTTATGTGCCATGTAATTCGATGTAAGTGGCATACTTTTATGTTGCAAAGTATCGCTTCATTTTTGCATGCAAAGAGTCCCAGATCTGTGCCTACTTACCACGAAACGAGCGAGGTTGACCTATTCCGCGACCAGTGGCCTCAGCACAGCGCTTGTGTTTGCAGCCAGAGCTTCGCATGTACTGGAATCTCAAAAGTGCACAGATACACGATCTGATAGCACCTTAAGCACGCAAGTTGTAGTTGCAATATATGAAGTATAGTTATTCCATAGATGGGCCTCACAGATCCATAACGACTCCACTGCGAAATGCGCGGAAGGAGACATCCATGACAGGACCAGTTGCGCAGCTTTCACAGAGTTGGATGCTAAGCATGAAACGGAGTATAACTTCGGAATAAGTACTGCCGAGTATATACTGTAGGTATACATTTTTTCCTGGTTCAAAGCAAATGGAGCGGGAATTCCCTTAATATTTTTCAGAACTCGCATATTTCCTGAAAATTCCAGGTGTTCCAGGTTTTTTCTCATGGCAGGCACTTTGTGTCATTAGAAACTGCCATCTCCTCTTACGATCAGTTCAATCATAGAAGCGTTTCTTCCACTTCTTCTTTTTTTTTTGCGAGTAAGAACCCTGAATTCGGACCGTAGGATGTAGACCCTTCCCACTGCTGGTGGTAGCGGCGCCATGTTTGATCACGTGGTGACGCGTCCACCACTTGCCTCGGCTACCTCTGTGGCTTCCGTCTTTACAATAAATGCGCACGACGCCGGTGTGGCTAAACAACCTTGATTTGGCCACGGCTTTAGATTTGGCCAGCTTCAGAGGACTTGTCAGTGCTTTTGGAGCTCATTACGCTTACCCCCATACTTCATGAGCAGCGGATATTGTGCTTGTACAAGAACTGGGTTTACAAATTTATTCCAAACTGTCCAAACTTTCCACTTTTGAAATAAATCAGGATCAGTGTGTTTTGCTCTTCGCCCTTTATTAGCCAATCCTTTTGAAGCAGCGCCTTGTAATGCTTCTGATACAGCAATGTTTCTCGGTGCAGTCAATTTATGAGTGTTTACCTAATCATTCCGGGGTATGCTCATTTGCGATAAATTTATTCCTGTGGGTGCAAAAGTCTTGGAACGTAGATGTTGTGCACGTTGCAATAGCTTGTAGCAAAGTCGTATTATCGCTACTAACTCGCTTACTTAGGTGACTGTCACGAAACATTCAGCTTCGAAAATTCGTGGGCGTTTGATGTAGACCGCTATGCACCCATGCTTCGGCGCATTGATTCAAAAGTGTGCCTATTCACCTCATCTTGATAGGTAGGCGTTAGGGTCGGCGTAAGTGCGAGGTGAGGTGGATATGTGTAAATAATGCGCGAGAAACATAATAAAATGCGGTGTTACTATCTTTGTCACTGTGTAACGAGTGATACTCGCTGTTTCCAACATTCCGGGGTTGAAGTTCCTTTTTATTTATTTTTTTTTGGGGGGGGGGAGGGGGGCTTAGCAATACAACCCTGGCGAACGAGCAAAATTTTTTACACTCGTGGAAAGCCGTGCTTCTCGAAGGGCCGGCAACAACGGCTATTCTTGTGATGCAACGATCGGTGAATTTGACCATACATATTCATTAGATTCCTTAATATAGTCATTATTTCTTCATCCAACTACTGCAAACATCTTCTTTCTAACTTTCCACATTGTGCAGCATAAATGGAGCACAGTGTGCCAACAATCACCCAGTTGCGTTTCCGACAGATGACTGCACAGTAGCAGTGTAGAAGCGGGACGGTTTCGCATTCGTGCGCTTTCGTTTGAGGCAACGTTCGGTGCGGCGCCCAAAGCGCCATCTCGTTGCTCTAGACCAAACTACTCTGCGAAAAGGGACTGTAGGCACTACAACGCATCTCTTTCAACGCCATTAAATTACGACACCAAACCTCCTATATAGGACTACCAGTGATTCTGAACGTAAACCGTCCAAAACCAGTCATCGTTGAAAGCGGTGACCACAGGGCTCCAACATTTTGGTTAACTGAACGAGTTAATGGGTAACCGGGAGCGTGAGCCGAAACTAATAAATGACACTCCAGTCTACTGACCTTCTCCGGGACAGGTCTTGCCACAGCGCTCGGGCAAAAGCACGGTGTCTTCAAAGGTTGGCTTGGGGCAGTGTTCTTGTTAAATGAGCGATAGAATGGGCGTAAGCTTGAGGGTGAGTGGAGGTTGATGTGTGCGAAAAAAACTGAATGAAATTCACTCTGCCAGAATATGGCGTATACACCCTCTGGGAAAATAAAGCATACGTTCAGGATGTATCTTGTAACTATTGACCTCGGACGGGTTCAATATGTGTATTATTAAGAAGCTTCTCTTTTTTTGAAACTTGTATGAGTTACTACATTATTTTGTTATTATAGTGAATATGTTGCTACTGTAACAGATTATTCTGCCATTTTTCTGCAATATTCACTGTGTTATACTTGCTGTTCCTGGCACATCGAATTAGAAATTTTAGTTTTTCGTGAGAAGAAAGGGTTTCGCATTACTTCGGAAATTTAATAATAAGTGAGTCCTTTTGATATTTGTGAAGAAGCATTTGTGGAAATCACTTCTCATATAGAAAAATGTGAGACTCTGTTCGACCGTTATCTTTGCAATTTTCGCCTTGCATTTGTTGCGAACCGATGACTGCAGAGGCTCTGTCAGGCGTCTCCAGCCTTTAGCCTATGTCTCCTGAGGCAAAACTAAAAAAAAAAAGGTGAATGGAATACAATTGAATTGAATTGACGGTCTTGCAATGGACTTGAGCCATGACCCTCTTTTTGGGGTGAACCTGTAGAAATAAGAGCGCGGAGATAAGCGCTGGATCGTGGTGCCATTCCAAGAAAGGTGCAGTATGGTGAAATTAAGGGCCCGGGGTCGCGTTCACAAAGCAGTCATACAGGAGTCACGCTACGCTGTGGCTCGTCAAGGCAGGCGCCTGCCAGTCGTGATATTGGACATATTATTGAAGGTGGCCTACTTACGGCAAACAGCTCGGACACACGAAATGCCTTGGAAATGTGACACTTGGATCGAGAGTTCAATGGATTCCACAATGCGCAAAGAAGATGGTATCTTCAAGTGGAAGTGTGCGCATAAGCGCCCCGTCTTAAAAGCAACTAGCTGCAACAGAGGAAGTGTGGAATGTAATCCTAATTACGGGGTCTGGATTGCAATCATGAACGAAACTTTTCGTGCTGTAGAAGGGCTGGCCGATTGATTTATTTATTTATCAGGTATAACATCCCAGAGAATCGTAAAGTATCGCTACGACAGATGTCACAGTACGCGCTCACGTGTAGTTCTGACCACCTGATGTAGTCCTACAACGTGCAGTAAAATTTACATACGCCAGAGTTCTTGAAGACCATCAGAATGCGGCCGCCGCAGCAAGTGATCAGACCATAAACTTGGTGCAGCCGAACGTTTTAAAAGCCACTCAGCTAGTGTGGTGGGGCTTCCAAAAGATGATAAATGAATTGTGTATTTTAGATGTTACAAATTCAAAAACCTTTAACAATGCAGCAACTCTGATTATAGATTGTTTGATACGCTGATAGAGAGCGTTCAAGTTTGCCTAGTTTCCTCACAATGGCGGTGATGTTTGTGGCAACGATTATGCTTCAGGCGGGTTTAAGCTGGCAAGCTATATACACAGGCCGGCAATTTCTCCACCTGAGCATCTCTTTCATACTCATAAATATATTTCACTATGAGTTGATCAGTTCAGTCTCTCGAGCGGAAATCCCAGTAGAATTCTCCGCACTTCCTTGCGCACTAAATAGCGGTCCTTCCCGTAAAACTAATTATTCCCCATGCTCATGAGGAATACCTCTTCTCATGCTGTCTAGAAACCTCTTCCTTTCAGAACAGGTGCGCTTGCATGACAACCTATTCTTCAAGCTCGTTAGGCATGGATCCGCATCGCTGCACAAAATTATGTGCGAAATTTTTTTTGTTATTATTCGCAATCCCGCAAAGATGCACTGGACCCGAGAAACTACGCTACAGTAAAGGGCTTTTCTTTAGATGTACGACGGCAAGACAAATTTTCACTGGTGTTAGTTTGCGCCTTTGGTTTCAGCAAAGTAGTCGTGAGACGTTACTGTGAGCAATCGCTAGTGGCTTCGACATATAAGTCCCAAATCCCGATTATGCACTTCGTATTCAGCGGCACTGGATAGCGAAAACAGAACGTGAGGAAAGAAATTGAATAAACACCATAGAAAGATGAACATTCCAAATGCATTAGTGCACCGCTGTCACTGTTACTTTCCATTGCTTTTTCCACGGCTAGGTTCATTTGAAGTCGCCAGCGAGCCCTTCGCCGATGGCAGAACGCCATTCAGGAAGGCGCTAGCGTGTGGACGCGTTTATTATACGCTACACTACCAGTGCTCCGAGGCAAAACGAACGGCGGAAGTGGTTGTGATGGATGGCGTCGGCGCGCTCACACAGACCCAGTCACACGGGTGCTTATGCGAAGCCATATGAATGGGTGTGTGCGGGTGTGCGCGCGCCTGAGCAAATGGCGCGTCCGGGGTGCTTTGTGCTGCCCTCTGGGGGTCTCAGGGGGTACTTAATCAGCCCAGACGACACGCCGTTGGGCTTGTCTGAGAAAGCGAGACGCGTCTCCACTTATAATAACCCAACGAGCGAGGGGGCATGCGCGTGAATCTCGACTCAAATGAACCCGACCTGCTCACTTTTTGTCGTTGCAATTTTCGCAGTGTTGCCGAGGCGTTTTATGAGCCGTCTCGATCCATCTTGCTCAGTAGAGCTCTTGAGCATTGAATCACTATACGCCGGCGAGAAATTTGGAAACTTCAGTTCTCGCTTTTTTATTAAACAACACAGATCCAACAACAAAAACAAATTTCAACAACTCTTCAGTCAACTTCTGATTTCCCGCCCACCTGGGTCGGATCCCGGGCGCCCCGCCCAACCTCAACGAGACAGCCCACGACGCTGCGCGCGCGCTTACCGACCGCGCCGTCACCCCCGGGCAACCACGTCTCGATGAGTTGGAGGCGAACAGGGACGCCCCAGTAACCTACAATGAAATAACCAAATACTTCTACTTGGGACGACGTCTCTTTCCGCCCCCGCACCCCAAACTAAACAGGCCACAGGCGCTAACGCTACGCTTATTACAGACAGATACCTATCCGAACTCCGCCACCTTACACATCACCTACCCGGACGTCTACCCAGACGATGCGTGCCCCTCGTGCGGGGTCACGGCGACACTCGCACACGTGCTCTGGGAGTGCAGAAACGCTCCGCCCGACTCTGCCTCCGACAAGTGGGAGAGGACGATACGAAGCCCGCTCCTACAAGATCAGCGATGGGCCGTCCAGCAGGCTCGCGCAGCGGCCGCCAGGTACTCCCTGTCGGTCCCTGCGTGGGAGACGCCCACTGCGTGCTGACGTGCGTCCTGCAGGACTCCTATTAAAGTTTTTCCAATCCAATCTGATCTGTTGACGACTAAAGTTTCGTAAACACGCTATCTTTAATAGCTCCGCAGTCACCGAAGGCCTCTCTTGCCTCGGAAGCGGTGACCCAGAATATGCGTGCAACAAACAACGCCACCCCGATTTAATTAACGCTGCAGGGTTTCCCCGCGGAAAGACCCGCATCCCAAACAAGACATAATTAATTTCGTGATCGTAATTGCACTATGAGACATGCTCCTGGCTTTGGGCCAATAAACTATCGCAATATTCGCTAGATGTCGACGCCGCATTATGCAACCTCTTTGATGCAAAATGGCAGCGTAGCATTTCCAACAAAGAGAAGGCGTGGCTCTGCGTTGCCGATATTCTATGTTTCAAGGGGGGTGTCTTCCAGAAGACAGACAGACAGACAGATAGCCAGACAGACACACACACACATACATACATACATACATACATACATACATACATACATACATACATACATACATACATACATACATACATACATACATACATACATACATACATACATACATACATACATACATACATACATACATACATACATACATACATACATACATACATACATACATACATACATACATACATGCATACATACATACATACATGCATACATACATACATAGTAAAAATTTAGCGCCCTAAGCGAACACGGACTATAAGATACAAAACAAGGGCCTTTAGAATGTTAAGAACATGCATTTCAATAACGTGGGCTAAAAACAATGTCCGGGGAATTTTTATGCATTGTGCTTCAGAATGCTGCAGCCGCGGCGCAATTCGAACCTGGGACCTGAGGTGATCTTTCTTACCACAGTCGATCAAAATGTGCTCCCTTTGGTTGAACCACGGACACGTAGTTTTTCAACTACAGGACGTATAGGCAAAAAGCCGTTCCATTCCTTCTCTGACACAGGAGTACTCCAGCTTAACTGAAAATATCCTTTATGGTACCCGCACCATAAACACAGCTAAGCCTTTCGCAAAGGAAGTGCTCCAGAGTAATGATCATCCACATAAACAGGCTTCGTAACGTCACGCTTCACACTAGAGAATGGCTGCTATTAGCCTACTACATTCCTCGGGAAGAACTAACATAGCCTCGGCAGCGGCGCCAGTGCGTTGAGCAGGCAACTGGATTGGATGACGCGCTAGGAATCCCGACGCCCGCCTCGAGAGCATGGCGACGAGAGATGATGATGGCATCGACCCGGCACGCGAACGAGTCTCTTCGCGTCGCCGGCGACCGCAGGAACGCTCGGTGCCGGCCTTGACATTCTGACTCCCGTCGCGCTCGTCAACGTAGTCACTCGCCCACATGCCGCCGTCCAGAAAGGGGCGCGCCCCGTCTCATCCTGTCCTCATACGCGTGCATTACGTTGCTCCCTACCGAATGCGCACCCATACCTCACCGATGCACACGCCCTCTGTTAATAAGAGGCAGCGCGATCCGCGGCCGACGCAAGGTTAAACTGTCACTCATAACAGGCCGAGGCTCGACTCGGAGGTGTGGCTGCAGACGAATGACGTTGATCCTTTGCGTAGTAGAACTTGCATTCAGATTCGGGCTCGAGTGTCCTCTGGCAGCCGCCAAAAGTGTCATGCACTCTTGCAAGCTAAAATTTGTCGCAGGGAGTAACTGCCTGTATTACGTTACACAACATTTACAAGAATTAACTCATGCCTTCAATTCCTCTCTTCCTCCTCGTCGAGTACTGAATCAACGGAGCGGGTTCCCTCGTGTGCTGGGCAAAGAGTAAATATACTCAATTCGGTAACATTCATATATCGAAAGTTTAAATAATTATGAACAAGAAGTTACTTCCACAGAGAGGAGACATCAGTGCTGTATTATTTTAGGTGCGTATTCAAGACATCAACAACCGCAAAGAGTTTACAACTAGTTATCTGACCAGGCGATGGGAAGAACCCAACTACAGATGATGTCATCAACTGCGCAGTACTTTTATTCAATTTGGTATATCAACTCTATCTGCCGGAGATATTTCCGTAGCAGTCAACACCGTCACCATTCTCCAAGCAGTTCACCCCAAAAAGCATTAGAAGACCAGTGGCTTTACCTACCAGTACATAAAAAAGTGTCGACAGAAACAAATACCGACGGCCGCTCTACTCCAAAACATTGAGCGAAAATAAAGACCTGCCTCCATGTCCGGCCGCACCCCTGCCAAAGTCCAGGTTTCGTTCATCGCTTGCTTTCCACTCCAAGCCCGTAGAAAATGAACTGAACAAACAGTAGCGCGAGTCAGAATAAATAATAATAGTATAAAATACCACGGCGTAGCACCTCGGTGTCCCTTTCGCGCTCCAAGTACTCCGGCCTAGTAAGGCGCCGTTACCGCTAAGTGCCCAAACAAAGTCACGCCTTTCTTTCCTTAGTTCCACTGCCCTTCGATTTTTCGTCAAAGTGTAGCTAAGTGAAAAAAGCCTTCATTCTCAAAAAAAAAAAAGAAAAAAAATGTTCGGGGTGCCATCCGTGCCCCGCCGCTACATTCTTTCTTTCTTTCTTTCTTTCTTTCTTTCTTTCTTTCTTTCTTTCTAACGCCCTCCGGATTCCCCGGCAGTATCGGCCATTCCATTCGCTCTATTTCCGGTGTACGCTCCCTGCTTCCACTTACTTAACTTTGTCGTCTTATCCGGTCATTTCATCAGCTCGCACTGCTTCACCTGTGTCCTCTCGTCCTTGCACCGGCTAGACGTCTTTTGTTCTTCTTTCCTACTTCTTCTTTTTTCATTTATTTCTAACACGGACAACACGGTCTCATCTTCAATAAGCGCCACTTGCAGCGCGCCTTGCCGCAGCAATGCCTTCCTGTGTATCGCATCTCCAGCCGCTTCGTCCCCCGTCTTCTCGTTAACCTTCCTCCCACATTTTTACTCACTTCTTGCGCCTTCATTTCTTAACTTTTTCCCCGTCTCCATGAATGCCTCCACACCACGCCACAGTCTGGTTTCCTCTCTCGTTCAATCGGCGTCGCAGTCCACCAAACACGCTGCGACGAGTGACTTTAACGCCCCTGCGGAGGCCTGGTGTACAAGCATCCATAAGTGAGAAGACAGACAGAAAGTAATAACGAAAGAAAGAAAGAAAGAAAGAAAGAAAGAAAGAAAGAAAGAAAGAAAGAAAGAAAGAAAGAAACGAACAATCCAACAACGCGGAGCCATCGGAGAGAAATGCGAAGAAAAAACGGCGCCAGCAACCTCGGCAGGAATATCATGTTTCCTCGCAACGAGAACGACGTAAACAGAAAACGGAGGCAATAATAGTGTTCCACCAAAATACCCGGAATAATTGCAGAACTCGCGGACTAATAATAATAATAATAATAATAATAATAATAATAATAATAATAATAATAATAATAATAAAGAAAACAAACAAATTAACTAAGGAAAGAAGGAATGAATGAACGAAAGGGACACGAAAGCAACAAGATGAAGCCTTATTCCGATCAGGTGAAAAACACCGTCGCTCACCGAATGCTGCGACACCCACCAAGAAAAAAGAATAGGGAACGCATCGAGAGCGGGGCTCAGAGGTGCGCGAACTCCATGTATCGTGACGACGCATTAGGCCGCCATGCGGGTGCGCTTCCTCTACTACCGGCAGCAGAGGAACTTGAGCAAGTCGGTGCACGTTCACACTTGACAAAAACAGCGCTAGCAAAGACGAGGAGGAAGAAATTAAGGTGCGGAATTTCACGCACGAGCGCTGTTACCTCATTCATCAATTGCAAAATTCTATTCAAGCATTCTTCCCTGTTTACCTACTGCCGCCCGATTCATGGACGATTCCCCGCAGTGGGTTGAGCCATGTCCATAGGCACAAAGCCAAGCCAAAGCTGTCAGCCCCCTTGTTTCTTGCTCCACGTCACTGAGATCGAGAAAGGTAGGTGTGTTCTCTAAACTTTCTTCACTGTGTATGCGTGGCAACGAAAGTCGCAGATAAAGAGAAATCACAAACAAGCCATCCTGAATTCAAATTTCATATTCTGTACTATGAAGATACAGTAGAGTTCATATCTACATCACGTAAGGCAAAATTTTCACAAGTTCCAGTTAAAGCACGGATTGAACTTATATTCCTCAAGATTAGCTTTTTTTTCTTTTTAAACCTTTGCATCTTCCGATTCATGGTCATTCCCCAAGAATGGGTACCACCAATTCACCGAGTAACAACAACAACAACAACAACAACAAACGAGATCCGAGGACAGCGCAAATGCAGTCCGATCGTACCGTCAAAAGCGACGTTGTCTGCTTTTGATGTCTAGGCACATCTTGTTCTGCTTGGGAGCGCGATTACAACCCATGGGTTCGTATTAGTACTTGTTGCCGGGGAGAGGGAGAACAAAACTTATATCCATAATAATACAGCTGCACATTTCCCCTATGCACTATTTCTATCGCCGTTTCCGGTTTCAATTCAGAACCGAGATGAATTTTTCTTCAACTAGGAAACTTTCCATTGTAGCTTCTCGTGCTACAGTCGGGTGGGTGGCAATTTCTCTTCTCGCGATAATTCCTCCACATTGTGAGCCTCCGCAGAACTGATTTTCGAGTTTGAAGAAAACATCCATCAAGTGACAAACACGATTCCGTGTCACTGTCATTACAAATACATGTCGGGAAAGCCGGCCGAGCTGGTGAAAACAGCAGCGCAGCGAAAATAAAAATCACGCTCCAGTCTGTACGTAGTCGTGCGCCTTGACTTGGCGGTGTTCGCTTCCAAGATAACCAAAACAAAGCTTGGTAACTGTAGAATAACGAGTGCAATGTGCAATAAGATCCCTCCTGGTTGCGGCTTATCAAAGCTGTTGTGCGTGCTTTATTTTGTGCTATTTTAACCAATAGATACACGTGCAGAATACCTACTGGACGTTCATATTAAGCGCGTGTTGCATGCTAGCCTCCATTACTACACGTACAAATTGTTTTCATTATTTTTCTTTGCCTTCGTTTTTCTTCTCGGTCGATAAATCACGTTCGATAATGTTTTGTCGTTTGGCGACTACCTATTCTTGTTCTGTTGTTTTTATTATCTAAACACCTACAAAGAAAATAGTAGCCACTATTCTCATTATACATATAGCGCGCAATAGCACATCTTGCCCCAGTAAGAAACTTTTCTTCATCTCCTAAACTTCCTTTAAGCATTTTTTTTTACAAACCGCCCACTTTTTGGACGGCACTCCGCGGTTGGTATGGGCCACTTTTTCAGAGGAAAAAAAGAAAAAATACGACAGCCTGATGCACATTACGAATAATTATTATGAGCGCGCTTTCGACTCGTCATTTCAAGAAATTAAAGACTTCGCACTCAGCAAAGGTGGTGGCATCCATGCACCTGAATTATAGTCGCTCGCACATCCCACTTAGTAGTATGCAATAGTAGGTGAGCCAACATGGGCACTAAACACGCTATAGATGGCGCTATTATCAATTCCAGAAATTAGCAACGATAAAAAAGAAAAGAACTGAGGGGCAATGTATAAACAGACCCAGGAGTACATACTCCTAAATATTGCAGACGAACACGTGATAGGAGTCAATATTTATGACGCATGCAAAGCAAACAGGCGACGCAGAGGGGACATCTTGACATCAGGCCCACTCCCTCTCGCTTCATCCCATTTCGAGAACCGTAAAATATTTCTTCCTTTCATCGCTTCCGGCAATATGCTGTACAAACAGAGCCCAATAGACATCGCGTAAGTAAACTACACGATTACAAAACAAGAATAGTAAGTATACAAAGCAAAAACCGAAGGCCGCTTCCTCTTCTCAGCCTACTTTACCGCCGAGAACCTTATTGCAGCGTCGCACAGCCTTGTAGGGGGCGCTTTTCTATAAACACTAAGTGTTTGTCGCAGTCTGCGGACGGCAGGCCTCTCCAATCCCTGCCTTCGAGCCCACGTTTTTCTTTCACTTTATTATTTTTTCTTTTGTTACACATTTAGCTTGTGTCCCCCACTTTTACTCCCGTTCGAACAAGCCCTGAGGCCACAACAGCGGCGTGCCTTCACGCGTGTGCCGAGCTAAGCAGAGGCAAGATCCGGAAAACAAGGGCCTTGCTGGAACAAGACCGTCGAAACAAGGGAAAAGAACGGGCAACGTCTTCACGCCTTAACGGTCGCGTGACGTGCGGTGGAACGAAGGTGGAGAAAGAGAAACAGCGAAGAACTAAGAAAGAGCCTAGAACGGCTGAGAAATCCCCTGTGTCTACACAGAGAGACGTGATGGTCCCTATGGTCTTGCGAAGTTTATGGCTTCTCCTTTACTCGTTTATATACGATCGGCCTGCAGTGTACAGGGGAGCGCACTTACAGTATATAGTGAACGCCGCTGAGAAGAGCTGCAGCACGCACTCAAACACAGGCTCCGATGGCGCCCCGCGTTGGCCGCGATGCGCTCATACTCAGCGTGTCGTTCGGCTGCTGGTACTTAGCAGCGTCTTCCATGTAATAGGTCAGTTCCTTATGCGCCATCTTTGAGAATGAATGTCGCCTTTGTGTTGCGAGGCCTAAAGACGGAAACTGGTGCTGCCCGAAATAAATATGAAAGACTATCATGACGCCAGTTACGAAAGGCTACACCGCGTAAACTTTCAAGTTGGAAGCAGTAGCTTTCCTTTACTATTTCGGCCCCTTTAGGATGAGCTTCAGCCGATCTCGCACAACCAAAAACCGGAGATGGTAACACGAACGAGGAGGAGAGCAGAGAACATTGAGAGGAAGCGCAGGTATAGGGAGGAGGAGGACGAATAGGAGAGGAAGGACACTGATCGGTTGGCACACGCGCGGGTGACGTCACGCACTACGGTGTGAGGAGCTGCGACAGACGAAACCAACCTGCTGGAACGGGTGAAAAACAAGAAAATCCAAAAGCGCCTTTAATTTGTCCTAGGCCTTTCGCCATCGAGTGCCGCCGCTACTTGATGGAAACCATTCCAACGAAATTGCATTAGGATATTAGGGATAGTGGCAGCTTTTACGGAGAATCAACTGCGGTGCTGTTATTACAACAAGACATACTATGCGGTGGTATTATTTGGCATTGTGGTTGCCAACCAGACTGCCAGTTCGTGCAGCTGCTGGTGTGCTCATAAGGTTTCATGATTCAAACATGGCATGGCGATATGCCGTAGATTACACAAGAAAGCTATCGTTGACATGGGCAATCATCTTCGATTGGTTCCGTCGCGTTTTCTGTTTTCTTTTTATTTTCAGTTTTTTTTAGCCTTTCTCGTCGTATGATCTCTCAATACTGATTGTTAGGCAGCGACAGGTATTGCATGTAGAAAACAGTTTTTTTATAATTGATAGTGATCGACAAAATGTAGCACACAAGTTTCAAGTTAAAAGGCTGTCAATACTTTTTCCTCTTCGTTTCCCCGGATTCCCTGCCCTTAGTTCGTCTGCCATCTCGGTTCTTATTGATAAGCAGTTCACTTCGATGCATAGGGTTAAGTCGTCTGCTGTTGTTGTTTATATAATTTGTTTTCGAAGTGTTCCTCCCCCCGTACAAATCTCGGATGCATTCATAAAGCCTCACGTTACGCTGAAGAAACGTCATTACATGAATCACGACAAAGTCTAGCACGTCAAGATCAACTTACAAAGCCAGTCAAATTCTTCTTTCTAGTTTTATGATTTCCACGCATCTTTTGTCGTCGTATAACATATCGGTATACATTGATCGGCAGTGCTCCTTGATGCGTGCAACAAACAGCTTCGAAGTAAGCAACTTTTTCTGTTTGCTTCTTTGTTTGTTTGCACAGTGTGCGTCTTTGTCGTCTTTAGGATGCATCTTTAGAAGCACATGTCATAAAAAGCTCCCAGCAATCAATAAATCTCTACACTGTCGCGGAGAGAACGACTTCACCACAGTGGCGTTCCATTTTCTCGGAGAAAATATCGAGCTGAGTCAGAAACGATTACACTGTCGAAGCCATACAGATAAGAGACCGTAAGAAATAAAGCAAGCCAAGGAAAAAACTACAAAAGTGCGAAATTAAAATCCTATTTTTTTTTCTATTCGCAGAGACATTATTTAAGAGGAAGCTTTAGCTCGTGGCCTTCTATATAAATACATGGGAAAGGAGAAATCGTTTTTCTCGGCAACTACTGCATCAAATGAGATGAGGTTTGTTGCATTTGAAAGAAAAGGCTACACTCTAATTAATGACTGTTGGTTGCGAATTTCCGATGCAGGAAATCAATTTTTTGACAAAAATTGACAAAAATTGACAAAACTTGCTAATCTTCAGGAAATGTAACTATGAAGTTAACAACTCTGTCTCTCAACAATGAAAACTGATATCACAATTCTGTAAACGGCACCTAATAGTACATCTGAAGTCGAAGAAAATTGATGTGTTATATATGGCTCACAAATATACTACTAATTTGTGAGTATAACTTTTGCAGAGCCTCTGTAAACAATGTAACAATTCACGTACGATAAAAATTGACTTAGTAAATGTGTCCGCTTTGGATGCTGTAATAGATGCAGTTTACAGAACTGCGATATATGCTCTAGGTACACGGCTATGCATTTGTAAACTTCATGCTTATATGTTTTTTTTTTTCATACACACCAAAGTTTGAAAATTCCCTTTAAAAATGCAGCCCCTAAATCTAAATTCCACTTGAAGCAGTCACTAGAATTTAAGTTTCTCTCTCAAATGCAACAGATGTCATTAACATCGGCCCAGTCGTTATCTCAGAAAACTGTTTCTGCGTTTTACATGTACTTAAACAGGCGGCATCGGAGTTGGGCCCAAGCTAAAGTTGCCTCTTAAGTCTCTTAGGTGAGACAGACGACCGTGATGACAAAATAAAAACCATAATTTTTGAGACTTCCTATCAATGATACGGTAAAAAAAAGGATCCACAGCATCCGTACATAGGCCGTCTCTATGCACGAAACGTTTCTGCAGCCGAACATACGATTACGTCCACCAGGCCATGAAGATTACACCGAGCGAACGCGCCTCTGGAAGCAGCAAAGTTCTTCAACGAACATGCTCTCTCGTGGCTCTCTATATGCACTAACTCCCCTACTATGACTGTTCTTATCCTGGCCTTAACAGGAAAGCATTGCTGTCTTGGCTGTGGTGACGGCGTAAAGTACATACATCCCACTTGATAAGAGCACCCGGAAACGGCTGTCGTCTGCTCGCAGAAGAACCGGGAAAAGCTGCTGGGAGCGTATAGGCCTCAAAAAAGTCACGGCGACTACACAAACTCGACTGGCACACAAGAATGAAGCTTCCCTCTCTTCAAGTTCTTATTTTTCATCTCGTAAAGCATCGTCCCATGGTGCGAGGACATAACAGATACAGCGCAGACGACTGCCGTCTGCGCTGAAAAACGAAAGAATAAATGCAGATTGGAGGAATGCCTACGGTGACAGCAGCTAAGCCTATCCGGAGGATTACAGGCGAGAAGTCCCACGAGCCTCGTTTTGCGTATAACGACATATTGAAGGGCGTTGCTTGTGCGCGCAGCGATAACGACGAACGCGGCAAACCCACGAATCGTAGCTCGGGGCCGACGCCGACAAATCAGAACCCCGTGGACACAAAGGGCGCCATGCATTGTGGCCAAAGGTCGGTACCGCGAAGAGAATGCCTATCATCGTCATTACCGCTTCTCTGCGCCCGTAGCGGCAACAGTTAGGCCTGACGCGAACGCTAATAGTTCGCACAGCGTTCTGCGCAACATTTCATTGCGTGCTCTGCCACTGTACGCACTCGCGCTCTATATCTCTATTTTATCTTTACAAACTCTCCACACTGATTTCGGTTGTTTGTAGTTTGACCCCTCGTAAGCCTCGGGCAAACGCATTCGCTACGTGTCGCTTTGTTGGCTGCGATGATAATGTTGTACATGTGTATCGTTGCTTAGTGTGCCCCTTTATCGCTCGATAACGGACGCCTAATGACACCATCGCCTCCTGTGATTTGCTTACTTAATGGTCTCGGAGTTTGCTTCGCTCGAGTTACACTCTTCGCAGTATATAGTTGAAGACGACGCTAAAATGCAGCTGATCGCACATATCTAAACAGAAACAAAAAACTGAGAAAAAGTAGAGCTGTTGACCTCAGAGGTGGGAGAAAAATACGCAGAAAAGAAAGCGTCCTTATGGGAGATAATTGCGCACACGCACACGCACACACGCACACACACACGCACGCACGGAGTCTTGGTGCAAGACTCCAGATGTTTCCTTTATTAAAAACTTATATGCTAGCATAAACTTCACATTTGTGCTATAATATCATGTAATAACATAAGAAAATACTGTTTTTCATACGGGATTATCTTAATTAAACTTAGTGATAGGATTTTACACGCCGAAATCACGACCTGATTATGAGGCATACCCTAGAATAATTTTTACTACTTGGGGTTCTTTAACGTGCACCTAAACAAAAGTACACGGGTGTTTTTGCATTTCGCTCCCATCGAAATGCGACCGCCGTGGCCGGGATTTGATCCCGCGACCCCTCGTGCTTAGCATTGCAACACCAAAGCCGTTAAACATCCACGGTGGGTGATATTGAATCCAGGGGGCACGTGCACGATAAAGCGGGACTTCATTTAGCACGCCAAGCACCTGCGTGAAATGAAGCCGTCTGAAGACTGGGCGCCCATCGCAAAAGGAACAAAGGAATACCACCTGGCACGGGAAACGTTGCTTGGTTGTTTCACAGATGGTGCCAGAAATGTGTCGCAACGTCCAAGTACACCATCAGGCGTTCATCTCGTGCATGAGCTAAATGACGCCCTATTAGCGTGCCTCCACCAACGTCACGCCTCATAACACGTTAGCTGCGCGTTAAGCACGAATGCGTCGTTATAATGGTGTCGTCTGGCAGCGCGGATACTGAGTGTAATGTGCTGTATCCGTCTGCGTCGTCTGCTCCATGGTGCTCGTAAATGTTTTCGCTTAGTTAGCGGTGTCTCTGGTAGGTAAACCTACTGAGTAAATAAACACTAACATGGCTTGAATAAAAATTCGCATAGGCTGGATGTTTACAACCCTTATTAAGAACCACTATTAATGTCAAGCAGCAATGTGGCTCTGAGCTTCCAGACATGTCTGTGTACATCCATGTAATGTGTCCCTGCTGATCGAAATACATTATTGATTAAGCCCCTCAGTCTCGAGCGTGATCCAATCTTGGAATAATTAAGATTATGTTAGTGTCGCGTAAAAAGTGCTCATTTATTGCTCGATTGGTTCCGGGGAGAGCAGACTGGGAAGTCGCCGCAGTAACTGTGCTTTCCTGACGTCTTCTATCTTCGACGGGTAAAATTTCTCTAGCCCTTACGTGTGTAGAAGTTGAGACATCTTTATTTATAGTGTCTTGTAGGCGTTCGTAGCTAGCAGTGACACAAAAACGCTGATGATTCTTTGTTTCGTTTTCTTTTTCTTATGGACTTTCAGAAAAAGGTATTTGGTAATTGTAGAAGGAGTTGGAAGATGGCTGCAAATTTTTACACTGTGTTTTTCCTCTTGCTTTTGGTGCCAGATACGCACATATATAAATTTAAGAAGGTAAATCTGCTAGAAACAAACAAATATATGCAAATCATTGAAAGCTGACTGCAGAATTTCAGAATAGTAATGAAGAGCAGTAATTAAAAGGAACGAGAATCGCACTGTGGCTCGTAGGGGTATAAAGCGCGGTTTTCACAAATCGAAATGTTCCTCCATGAAATGTACAAGTACTGTCTCTCAAGTGCTAAAGAAAAAATCACCTCCGCATTTAATGCAAATGAAGGCAAAAGAATCAAAACGAGCACTTCTCTTTTTTTCTCGAGATTTTAACACTGGCACATCTAGACACAGCTAATTGGTTCCCCTTATGCCCTTTATACATTTAAATTTACACACCGGAACACATTCTGTGCGACTGACCTGAATATAATGTTCAGCGACAGTCCCTGGCATCTGTCCCAGCGCACCTTGACGCTAGACCATTGTCCCTCGACACGATCTACAAGTATACAAGATTTACAAGATTGTACAAGTACTGTCTCTCAAGTGCTAAAGAAAAAATTGCCTCCACATTTAATGCAAATGAAGGCAAAAGAATCAAAACGAGCACTTATATTTCTTTCTCGAGATTTTAACACTGGCACATCTAGACAAAGCTAATTGCTTTCCCCTTATGCCCTTTATACATTTAAATTTACACACTGGAACACATTCTGTGCGACTGTCCTGAATATAATGTTCAGCGACAGTTCCTGGCATCTGTTCTAGCACACCTTGACACTAGACCATTGTCCCTCGACACGATTCACAAGTATACAAGATTTACAAGATTGTACAAATACTGTCTCTCAAGTGCTAAAGAAAAAATCGCCTCCACATTTAATGCAAATGAAGGCAAAAGATACAAACAAGCACTTCTCTTCAATTTTTTTCACGAGATTTTAACACAGGCTCATCTAGACACAGCTAATTGGTTTCCCCTTATGCCCTTTATACATTTAAATTTACACACTGGAACACATTCTGTGCGACTGTCCTGAATATAATGTTCAGCGACAGTCCCTGGCATCTGTTCTAGCGCACCTTGACACTACACCATTGTCCCTAGACACGATTTCCACATGCCGCAGACAGAAGACATCGCAGGTGAAGGCGACGAAGGGACTACTTCGGTTTTTGAAAGAGACGGGATTGGACAAGCGGCTGTGACAGTGATATCACGTGCCATGCCAGATTGATGGACTCCAACGCACGATGTGTATGTGCTGTGCTATTTGGTCTCTCTCCCTCTCCCCCTTCCCCATCTTTCATCTCCCCCATCCCTCTCCCATCTGTAGGGTAGCAAACCGGTTAAGCTAAACTGGTTAACCTCCCTGCCTTTCCTTCTCCACTGTTTCCTTCCTTCCTTCCTTAAATTTACACACCATACTTCCCGCAAGCATAGGGCGCGCGACAAAGCACTAGGTGTGGTTAACAGGTATATGTAAGAAGTAAAGCTACAACAAAACTTAAAGAAAGACAATAACGATCCCTGAGCCTTCTCCCACCAAAACTGACATTGCTTCGAGAGTGGCTGGTTGGAACATTGAGAATATTGGAACATTGACATCAAACCAAATAGATAAAGAAACGAGAGGCTTGGGGAAAGGGGGAAAATTAACGGCCAGGCCCGGGAAATGGCGGAACAGCACTCGACCTGTCGAGACGCGTGACGACAGAGAAACAATTAAGTCAATCGCACCCACCAGACGGCGCGACGGGCGGCGTCCCACAGGTGGCGACGCTGTCAACTTTAAGGGCGTTCAAGCAGCCCTCACGGGACGGAAAAATAGCCCCGCGGCATCCCACCATCGCGTTTACCTTATGCAGCGGGAGACACAGCTCTCCGAGCGTCTCGAAGGCGAAGTCGGGATTAATTCTTAATCCTCGTTTGTGTCTTTTAGGCAGAGGTTCGTTTGGAAGTTCTGCTGCTCTCTGCTCGACCAGCAACCAACTTGAGCGTCGTTTGAGAGCTCGGCAGACGAGACAGTGGCGTCGTTCACCAGTATATAACGTGATGATCATTGTATAATCACTCGCTGGCCGTACGTGTTTTGCTCGTTTTCGTAGTAGCCTGCGTTTGACATAAGAAGGAGCGAAGAACATCGAAGCGAAGAACGGAGAAAAGCGGCGGCAATCGCTGTGCGAGTCCGGGCTCTTTGTGTCGTCCGCGTCCATTGGTCGCCGAGTCTTATCCCGCTGACAAACGGGCTTTTCGTTTCTACATGTTTTCGTGATCGAGATTCTTCGCCCTTGTCTTGGCATCGCCCAGACCACCGACTGTGCTCGCCGCTATCGTTGTGCTTCGAGTTTCACTTGCTTTTATGGGCACAGGTCCGTCCAACAAAAAAACTAGTTTCGCTGCTCGCAGTTTTGCTACTGTGCTCACGACCGTCACTACCACGCGAAAATATTGCTTCCAGTTTCAGCCGCAATGATCGTTATGTCGACCGAGTGATCTTACACAAACAGTAAACAAGCCTACAGGTTGAAGAAAACCACACTCATCACCGGATGTAAGCTCAAATTTGGCGGCCGATTACCTCGAAATGCCGTCCTGCCCCTGTTTATCAGCAGGAATTCGTGACGATTCGGAAAGAAAAGACGAGCGATTCTTACTATGCAATTTCTTTGCACGAAGTGCTCGCCGTGTTTACTTTTCTTTGAGTTATAAGCCCACGCTTTGAAACCGTGGTGAAACTTCGCAAAATGCAGCACGATGAAAGCGCTTGCGAACGCGCTGTTTCCTCAGCCACTTCTCAGCTGGAACCACAGATACCTATGCCTCATCCAAGTTCGACATTACTCGCACGTCTGTCGGTCGTTTTTCTTGGCACTAAGCAGACGGCACTCCTTGAGTGACAAGAGTGTGTCTTGTGACTCATGAATGGCGTGCCAATAAGGGCGACTCTTCGAAGCCCTCGATAGCAGAGCTGTTCAAACAAGCCACTACTCGGGCGAACGTCGGATGTTGGTTTTGACGAGGATTGCCTGCCTGCTGCGACGTTTCCAGAAAACAGTTACCAAGAGTAACGACCGCGTCATCACAAACACTACACCAAATTAGTGGAACGAACTCAATGACGAGCGGATGTTGATCTTTGCCCGTGGCAGGGATTTCTCAATTTACCGAGAATTTCGCGAGCATTTGTCTTCGAAGTCACCTTCAAGATAAACTCAGTTCAGACATTGGGCGATTAGGAAGTCATTTCCCCCTCTTTCCCAGCTGATGACACTATAGCTCTATAAAGTAGGCGGCTGATAAAGGGTTACGACCAAATAGCACGCCCTCGTATGCATGCCACCACCGAAGTACTTGATATTTCATCGTTCGATATAAGAAAAGACGGCTGTCGTCATTGTTGTTGCGTTGCTCATACAATCTGACTCATACCCACTGCGGCGTACATGGCCCAAGACTCGGGTGGATAAGGCCTAATTATTATAGAAATTTCATTTCATTTGCAATTTTATGAAAACTGGTAAATTTAGTGTGATAGATGCAACACAATGAATGACACAGTCTGAATTTTGAATACTCTAATAATGAAGCCGGTCCCGCCGTCAACGTGCGTGCTCTTCACCTCGGTTTTTCACTTCTTCGTCGAGACGAGTGTGAGATGCTATCATAAACATTATTTCTCGCTGTTTTTCAAGCGACGATACGCTTCCTTCCGTGTTGCGGTCCCTGAGCGACCCGTTTCGATTCATTAGGTACCATATCGTTTACATAGAGGGCATGGGCCGGCATGTCGTAGGAAGAAAAAATGAAAGAACAATGGTAAGCGACCTTAACCTTCGGCTTAGTTGGCTTTCAGTGTTACTCGCGCCTCGGCAATGGTGTTCTCTGGGTTACCTTTAGGCGAACGCATCGTACGAACTGAACTCGGAGGCAACAGTTTTCCATTAATTAGCCGGCTAAATATAATGACACCTTCTTGCGTGTGACGTCATTAGTGACGTCATTATTTCCACTTTCTACTTCCGGGTTTCCAGGAATTTCTCCAAAGACGTGCTCACGTGGCGGGTCTCTAAAGTGCACGATTCTGCACTTTCGTGTGCGGCAATCAGCGATTTCTAATTAACTCTATATACTTATTCCAGACGCTTCGGTAACTCAACTTGTAACTAAACTTATGCTTTGATATCATATCTACAACGAAACCCATGAAGTTTGTTCTGATTTATTTTGGATTTCCTCCCCGGTCGTCTCAAGGAGGTGAACCGGAAGTGCTGCGCAAGAAACAGGAGTGTCACTCGATGCTCGTGCCACTAAACGAAAAAGAAAAAAAAGTTGCCGCTGCAAGCAGGCATCTCATGCTGCTGTGCGCACACAGTCTCCTCCTCCCAAAAGAATCTGGGTCAGCAGGAAAGCGATGAGCGCGTCCAGCTATGCGGCCTCGGACTGCGGTGTCCGAGCGGGGACGCAACGTGCGTGCGTGCATTTCTGCGAAGTCGCCAGAATTGTCGCAACCGCAGAACGTCCGTCCTTACGACAGAAAGAAGCCAGTGCGTTCAAAGCCGCGAATAGCAGCTCGTTTTTAAAGGACACGATGGAAATAGAGGGGGCGAATAAAAAAGACACCGCCGGCTTCTCCTTGAGCTTCATAACCTTCACATCCGCGAGTAGTTTGCAGGCACCCTAAATGAGTGAGCGTCCTCCTATGCTCGCGTCACTGGTAATTACTTCCGAGAAATAGCGGCGACGATCTTCTAGAGATAATGATATCTCAGGCTGGCTTTCGCCACGTCTGTCGTGCGATCATTAGGAGCGATAATATTCGGCAGAACCGAGGGACTTATCTTCATTTTCTGTTCTCATTTTCCTCATTTTTCTTTTTCGGCAGGCATATTTGCAGGCATGTTTGCAATGTTTTCAGGCATATTGTACGGTGTCAGCGGATACAAACGCAAGCTGACGAGAGATGGTTGGTCCATGCCTTCGTACGCGTTGCAGAGATCAGTGCCTTCGTCTTGCAGTGGGCATACATTTTTAAGATGATGATGATGATGACAACGACGACGACGACGATGATAATTATGATGATGTTGTTGTTGTTGGTGGTGGTGTTAACGAAGGAACCAAAAAAAAAGCAGGAGGGAAATATAACTGCTTCTTAACTAACATGTGGAACGAATCATAAATTACAAGTGAATTTTGCGAAAAGCTTCAGAAGAGAAAAGTGAAGGTGGAAGAGAACTTTCCGCGGCTGGGAGAATTAACACGGTTATTTAGTACAAATAATATATGAGTGCGATAGAATGCCTTGTCAAGAGCAGTTGCTTTTATGCACTTCTGCTACGGAAGGGAAACACATTATCTCTCTTTTATTTTCGAGATTCCGTTTTGCCAAGAACATCGTGATGCAGGTTTCTTTTTTTACCGTGTCCACATTTTTAAGCAAGACGAGAGCGAAATCTATGGGCTCAGTTTGTGCACGGCGCGGCGAACGGTCCATTAAAACGGGTAGCACAAATATGAAAGCATATCAGACACACTTCACACCTCATCACCATGCCAAGCCATACAGACAACTGGCAAAAGGACGAAACGAGGCCGTTGCGCTGACTACCAGCTGGTCTTTATGCGGAGACGCGCAGTATATCTAGCACATGACATGTCACGTTCAACGTAAACCAGCTATCCCAGCTTAGAACACTCAGACACATCATAGGTTCTTCCTTTACGTACCTCGCTTGATGCGGGTGTGGTCGAGGAGTACATAGTACCGAATGCGCAAAGGAACCCGTAGACACCGGATACACATCATTCGCAAGGTATGCAGCGTAGTTAGAGGGAACGCGGGCATGCCGACAATCGGCGCGAAAGACGGAAGATGACGTACGAATTCTCTGAAAACCGAGGCCAGCACACACGCGTTTCGCTGAGTGCTAGCGCCGCGCGCAAACCTTCATTCTGCATCATCATCTCTCCAGCCGCTGGCCATGACGCCAGTGGCGGCTATCGAAACTGGTAAGCGTTGTTACGCTTTTTGCAGTGGCTGCTGCGATTCTCACGGACAATTCCTCGTAGAAGCATGCGCCGCATCGCTAACGGTGCAACGAATACACGTAGCCTCTCTCCACAAGTCTCGATCGTAACTTTTGGCCATTTGGCAAGACTCCCTAAAGCGAAAGTTGTGTCTGCTTGAGCGTAGCGTTACAAACCGCCCCCCTCCCCCCATCTCTCTATAGAATAACATTTATGGCTACGCAATGGAATAGGGTGGCTGTGGAATGACTTGAGGCGCGACAGGGCACGTACTACGAAGATCCTGCAACACCGTTTATCCTGGTTACGCCACTAGGTCCCGTTCCGTTAATTTTGATTTATGGCAAGGTGCGGAATGGCGGCTTTATATTAAGTCTTTGGATGAAAATATCAGCGTGAATACGGAGCCAACTGGAAATGGACAAATAGAAGCCTTGATTAAATCCTAAACTATATACGCACTGCCTCGCATAATAAGGTACGATACTCACGATTTCTGTCTGTCTGCAACCCGAGTTATCTGTCTGAACATGACGGTGACGGTGACGGCAGAAACACGCATGGAGTATCCATCTAACTGCTATCGCAAAAAAAAAAATAGGCAAGACGGGAAAGGAAGATAAAAGAAGTTAGGCAGGAAGTATATCGGAAGATCGCTGAGGTACGGTGCTGAGACATTCTGCTGGGGACGTTTAGTGTTTAGCTTGATTTTTCAACCTTTGCGAAGACATTCAATCTCTATCAGGGAGCTTTAAAAACAGCGTCGTCAATGGACTTTGGATACCCGAAAGCCGAAACCGTTTTGGACGCCTTTGCAGTTATTTTCCACGCATTCGTATACTTTGTACGCCTGAACATTATTTTGTCAACGCTTTTTTTACATTCTCTTAGTAACGCGAGTGCAGCGATATTTCCTGTTCCCGCTACCGCACTATGTATTTGTCATTGTTTTACTGTGTAGTTCGAGAACTGTGATTTTATTCTTTCATTGCCTCCCAGTTTCCTATCTTTTATTTCTATGTTTCTGCGCCCCTTCCAGTGACAGTTCACTAGCCTGCTGTTTGCTTTCTGTTTGTCTCTTTCGAGTGTATATTTCTTCAAACGGCATAATAATAATAATAATAATAATAATAATAATAATAATAATAATAATAATAATAATAATGTGAAGCATCTAGGGTTTCAGCCATAGCGCAGAAATATGTAATGCGCTTTCACGTTTGTCGAAACTTCCGGCGACTTGATACCATAGAAACAAATATGCGGGTAGCAAAAGTTTGCTACCTGCGTCCTTGCTTTAGTTTACCGTCTTTATTTTACTTTTGAGGTGCCCTCAATTGAAAAACATGAAGCCAAGAAAACGAAACCGGGTGAGCCCGTCAAGTGTGAAGTCGCAGTTTCGCCCGAAATGCGCGATGGCGATAAGAAATTAGCAGACGGCAGTACGAAGTAAGAATACAAGTTTTATGGATAGTAATACTTATAGACATTCGCTTACTAACTAACAAGCATGGTGCAAAGCACGCACAGGTAACCATAAACATATCTCACTCGATGACCGTGGACACTGGCTGTCAAAGCGCTGGCGTGAATAAGCGCGGCAGCAGTAGCGAGCGAATTGACCTTCGTGCTGCTTTTCAGCTTCGACGCGAACTAAGCGGCGAGAAGACAGTACATGCGAAGCTATATAGCCCTCGGCGCACCTAGACTCTGTACCTATCGCAGGTCACTTTCAAGATAAGGCCCGCGCGACCGCGCCATACGCAGAAGCCACCGGTGTGAAACGCCCCACTCTCTCCTTCCTACCCACCCCCCCCTCACCGGTACCTTGCGCGCTACGGCTGACGGTGTGCTTTAGCCCAACTTTCCTCCCTTTCGCTAGTGAGACGACGACATTATCGCCCTCGGACTTTATCGGGAGCATCACGGCGACGGCGACGCCGATGGTAACAGCAAAAATGCGCCTGCAGTCTTCACATAATTGCTATCATAGTAAAAATGACGTTGTATTGGGTGCGCCTGAGCCCACAAAAGCGAGTCACACTTGAAGCACAACGACAACGGCGAGCACAGTCGACGATCATCGAAATCTGATCTGCGAATCAGACGCGTCAGCTATTTATACATGGCTCCGTGAACTTCCCAGCGTAATCGTCGGCGCTCGCATAAGTTCTATTTCCGTCGCGCGCAGAATTTAATTACGCGAGGCTCGGCGACAACATAGGCACCAGATAGAACCACCATCGATAACACTTGTGAAACTTCCTGTACAGAATGGCGCGTCTCCCGATCAGCGGTAACCTCTTAATATTCGTTAGCCGGTGAAATTCAGTCACCGAAAAAATAAATAAAAGACGTATGCGTGTCATAACATTATTAGGGAGCCAAGGCATGCACCCTAAGTATTACGTATTCTTTACATGCATTTTTAGCAAGCGACCTCCTATGCTGACGATATTGATAGACGTCTTGGGTCGAGACATATAGTTTTAGGCATATTTGGCTTGCTTGTGGAGTTGTTATATTAAAGAATATAAAGAAATCTTAAAGACATTTCTACTAAAATTTTTGCATTAATGTCGTTTATAAGGCAAATTAGATGTGAAAACGAAATTTGCCATCCAGAGCAAATCCGCAGGCTTTGCAACCTATGTTACGGTAGCCATTTTCATATGCTTGGTTTCATTAGCAAATGCACAGTGCTGATTTCTTCGTAACGTTTCCGCTCCCATACCGAAGTCTGTGCGCAATAGACAGTTTTAGCACTGAGCCATGACGATATATACCAAGCACGCAAGTGGTTTGCGGAACGTAGCAGAGCGTGTCACGTCAGGGCTTTTAGTACTGGGAAATGCCTACGTACGTAAGCGGGCGAGCGTCGTGAGACATCTGGTGAGTCGACCGCGCCCGCCAGTGCATGCGTCGAACCATCGGACGCTGTTGTCCTCGCCGACGTGACGTAAGGTCTGCGCGTCTTCACTCTACTTCGGACTACATTTAGGCCTTTAAAACACGCTACATTTAATACGGATGCAATACTTCAATCACTGATGATCGAGAAAAATAAAAAAACTGCACACTCGCTTTCTGAGGCTGGCACGGACATTTGCGACGAACTGCGTCAACAGGAGGTCGAACTTCTCGCGCAAACAGCGCACACTGAACACTGATGCCACCATTTCGCGATTCCCTTTCGTCTCGCGCTCTCCCGAACAAACGAGAACCAAAAGAGCAGCACGCGAGGTTCCTCACGTACGCGTGCATCCTGGCCGCGTATGCATCAGGCACCGTTCGTGTGGCGTTCTGCACATGCGCACTATGCAGAAAGTAGCGATCTTACGTACGCAACGTACGCAGTGCCAAAACTGTCTAATTTTTTACAATGAGCATCCCCTTCCGTGTGTGGTATGTAATTTTTGAACCTCCTCGTCAATAGGCTAAAAGGCCCGAGTTAAGCACGTATTTGCATTCACCTGTGTTTCCGCTACGGCAGTTAGTGAACCGGGATAGTGCGGAGCCCCTGAAAGCAGGAATGATTAGACAAACAGCTTTCGCAGATGTATGCCAATGAGAAAAACTGATACATCAAAGCGAAGATGCATAAGCGACTTCTCGCACTCTTCACCAGTACTAAGCGTTTGTTAGCAGTCTAATAAATAACATAGCTATCATAGTTAAGATAGTTCACCAGGTAACCGTGTCTTTTTCTTTCTGTCTTTTCAACGTGTTCTTCTTGTGTTTATTGCAGCGGCGCTTTATACAACACATTAAATTGTTGATCGTTTTTTTTTCATTGTTTTAACCCCTTTGTCAGGATCTGCTGTATCCTTTCGGGAATGCTTGACCACGCTTGATACTACACATACACACGTGGGAATTTAAACAGAGCGGGCTTTTTAAATACAAGCACGAAAGCACCAATGCACTAATAAACAACAGCGCTGTTCTTTTAAAAGTGCAGTGCTACTTCTTAGGTGTAAAACTACGGAAGGGGTGGGACTTTACAGGGGTGAATACGACGACACCTTATATATACAAGCGAGCTTGCGCGAAGCTGCCTTTTTGCCCTTGACCTTCTTTCAAACCTAATCAGAAGCGCTTAAGGTACCACCTCTATAACAGGATAACACCGATCAGCAGGATTTTACCTGAAACCATGCGCTGCGCACAGTCACCGCATCCTGGAAACGCCTGTAGCTTACAGCAATGTCGACCGAATATGAAGCTAGAGCGAGGAACGGAATGCACACCTCGTGCAAGCAGTTGTGGCTGAAGGCCGCGCGCGACCCATCCAAGGAAAATGGAAGAGAAAAGCCCACCGACGACAAAAGAATGCAGCTGACGTCGTATCGGCCTCGGAGAGAAGCAGCAAAGAGATGTACGAAGGAATGCAGCAAGGCGTAAAAGGCCAGCCGTATGGGAACAGACAGAAAAAAAGAAAAAAAAAAAGGTATAAGCAATGTGTAAAGCTGGTGGTAAGCGGGCTATTAATAACGGGTCGTACCAGTGCGCTGTCGTCCACCCGCTCTTTCTAGTGCTCACCTTCTCGCTAGACCATGTCCGAGTCGGCCCTGTGACTCAGCGGCGGTATACCGACAAGGGAGACAGTGAACGAGGAGGTGCGATGAAGGGTGGGGAGGGGGGAGGTCTGCTGTACTCAAGACGCCACCGCTGTGTGTGCCGCCACCCAGCGCGTGACCCATTCGTCGGTGACGCGCCAACCCCATCGCTAGCAGCGCAGACAACGCCACCATAGTGTAGAAGCGCGCACACACAGAAGAGTGCACGTACGGTATGCTGGCATACGCGCCTGGCCCCTGTGGCTTGCTGTCCTGTTTCCATTAGGGTTTTGTTTCTTCTTTTCCCCGGAGGTAGGTACTCAGCGGCGGCACTGGCTTTGCACAAGCCTGGCGGAAAGAAAGAACCTGGCGGCTCTCCTCGAGCACTATATAACTTCGGTCCCGCAGTGTCCTGCCTTGCTTGTTTACGCACCCCCTACGCCAACCCCCTCCTATCTTCAACTCAGCTTCTACCATCTCTCCCCCACACTCGATGCCGGCTCCGGCTGCTAGCCGGCTCACGTGCTGGGGAGAATGCTGGACTGGTCGTGGTCGGTTATTCGCTTGCGCGGTGTGAAATCGCAGCGGGAAGGCGACACCTTGCATGTCGTACTCTCAGAGACATGCAGACCTCCTCCTCCACCTCGCACTTCGCGCCGCTTCGTCCGGTTGTTCATCTCCTTCTTCACTGCTGTTGGTCATCGTAACGCTGCTGCGGAATGTGCCGAGACAAACAACATAGAGAGCTCGAGGGAACTTTTGGCGCCTTCCGTGGAAACGCCGTTCTCCTTATGTGCGTGCACGTGGTGTTGCACGTGCACAGGATGAATAATGGGACACAAAAAGGGAAAGGAACTTAAGCAACAAAGAAAAAAAAAATGGAACAAGAGATATCGCTCTCAAAACTTGAGATGCAAAAATAAAATTCTGGAGATTTATGCGTCATGACCCCAATGTCATAATAAGGCACGCCATAGTGACTCCTGGATAATTCTCGCCACTTGAGGTTCTCTAACATGCATATAAACCTAAGCACTAGAGCGTCGTTGTTGTATTTCATTCCATCCAAATCAGGCCGCCGTCCCTGCAGGATCGAACCCGCGACCTCGAGCTCAGCAGCGTAGCTCCGCTTACTGCGTCGAGTTCCAAGCTTGAAAGGACGAACAAGTATCGAACATTAAGGTGTTTAAACATTGTTGTACACGTAAGAGCTTCAGTTTTGAGAAGCTGAGAGCGTTATTAACAGTTGTCCAAAGCTACAGTCATATGCACGTTGAGCACCTGAGCATTCGAGATATGCTGTTAAAGTTACAACAGCCTTGTGGACTGCAGGTGCTGACAGGGGCGCACTTGTGGGTCTTGCACCAAACCAGGATAAAAATAAAGAAATAGTAACCTCCTAAATGCGTGTATGATGTATGTACCATTGCGAAAGTAAGCGTGAACACATACATGGAAGCAGCCAGAGAGCTTCAATTTATTTTTTTCAGCATGAGTGTGCAGCATGGCGTTGAGACTAATGCAGTGCACTCGTCGAACACGCCAACGGGTACAGCGTCATTGAATTTCAGACTGAAAGACCACGTTCAGAAACAAAAATACCGCATATCTTGAACAGCAAATAAGAGTTATATAAGCAAATTTGCGGGTACTCTCATGTAACCTTCGTACGCGATATCTTCACAGATATATCCGCCGAAATATAACCGGATCAACAGGCAGAAAGGCCAAAGCCGGAAAATTAGGCGAAGAAAAATTCGCTTTCATAGATAACTCTCTGAGGGTATGCATTGCAAACACAGCACAGGGCTTGTGCTCTACGCGGAAGCGCTGCAGTACAGTTTTCTTGTGTCCGCGTTTGTGCGCCTAATTAATAGGCTACCAGCAAAGAGATCAGAACGAACTCTGCCAAACGAAAATAGAGGTCACCCACTTTTAAGGTGGCTCTGCCAACCACGTATGCACGTATATGCCTGTTACTTCTTCCTCACTCTTAGTTTTTTCTTCCTCTTCTCCTTCGTCTTGTTTTCCCGTTTCGCCATCCAAAGTTTTCGACGTACGCTGCTTTCTGATGATTCCGCCGCGCTAAGTAATTGCTTCGGTGAGAAAAAAACAAAAAGCGCACTCCGCGGCGTCGAGTGTTTCTACTTTTAATTAGTGCCAAGCCACGTTCGTGACCTGTCGGCGGCGACCAGTGTCTTGCGGCGTGCCAGAGGAGGGATATGGGGAGGGGGGGGGGCACTTGTTTCGTGAGTCACAGACGGAGAATTCGTTACAGAAAAGAAAAGACATGGACGTAAAGAAACAGCCACATGTCCAGGGTGTACGCCAATGGTTGGCCATCCACCGAAAACCTTTGATGAGGTGCCTCTGACGCCACAAAACGAAAGCAGCCTCGGGAGTAAAAGAATGTCTCACGCAAGTGGTTCTCTTTCGCGGACGGAGCATCCCACGCCCACTGCCAACGCAATATTCAACAAAAACTTCGCCCTTTCATTGCCATTCATTAGTTCGGTCTTTGAGCGGCATCTTATGGGGCTGAGGCGTGCTCCAACAGCACCCATCTCTCTTCAAGTTCAAATAAATGGCACTGTTTGGCCAGACCTAGCCCTTGGGCCATTGAACACCACATATCGTCATCATCAAATAATGTCGCGCTTTTTGTGGTTCTTTTTATCGCTAAGCACATAGTGAGTCACAGCTCATAGCGACAGCAGAGCACTGATATGAAACCAAAGAATCGCGCCTTGTATGGAATTAAACACAGACAAGTTTTCCTGCCAGGGAAGGCCTTGCGAAGCAGAAGAGATACAAAACAAAGAAACTGGTGAGGACGTTGCTTTACGATTCCTGCGCTATCTTCCCATGACTTCATTGTTTACGACCACGTGCTTGAGAGCGCTAGTGAACTGTTTGCGATAAATAATGGTTGCGTTGAATTCAAACGTAGGCGAACGAGGGACCTGGCAAAACTTCTGCGTTATTCCGGTATAAAAAGAAAAGAAAAAGCAAATATACGCGGTAAGCTGAAATATATACTATATGTACCGTCTTGGATGCATACACATTTCTATGGGAAGCCATTTCTATATATTGTTCGAAGTGTAGGACTGTAAGTAACGTTGATTAATGAGCTAACCTTTACAAGGGACACGTGAAAGAAATGCCTTGCCAGCGTACATTCGAGCGGATGTCCTTACCACTGCACGATCCGAGAGATAATTGAAAAAGAACAGCGTCGTATTAATTATGTCTGCACAATACGGTCGGAGTGTTCAACCTTTTTGCTGGAGACGCCTCTACAAACGTCTCTTAAGGAGAGGCGTACCCATGTCCCGAAAATTGCTCGAGTGTGTATCTCAAGCGTGGCTGCCACGTAACTTAGACATTACAGAATTTTAGTGCCTCTGGTAATCCGGCAAGCGCGGGCGGTCTGCCGGTTGAGCGGGTGCGTAAGAGTGGGTGGTGGTGGCGCCAGCTGGTGGCACCAGCTCAACCACACAAACACAAAGCCAATTACTATATTCTGCTTAGCCGATGGTGTAAGTTTTCGACAGCGGTGTAATCGTGTACACAATTATACCGCTGCCGATAATTTGCAACAGCAGCGAAGTAGGATATAGTTGGTTACTGCAATTTTAGCTCTGTGTTTGTCTGGTTGAACTCTACGCCACCAGGTGGCTGCACCACTCCGGCCGCTCAGGTTTACGCCCCCGCACATCCGGCAATCCGCCCGAACCGCCCCAGTTTGCCGGAATAGCGGACATGCTAAAAGTCTCTATTTTGGGAAGCGCCAACCCTTGCATTTCATTATCAATATTGCGATAAACCTACGATAGCCCAAAAAGTAACACGAAGTTAAGCGTGAATCACTGCTACAGGGACTCCTGCTCGGGAATATTGTTAATGATTTGAATTCTAACTTCCGTTTCTCCGCCTTCTTCCTAATTTGTCCTATAGTAGCGAACCACCCAACTTATCGCCAGAATTGACCGTTCCACAGTTGCGTACGACGAGAAGGGAATAGAGTGAGGCGAGAATTTCAACATAATGCTAGCCGGAATGACGTGAATCACCAGTTCACAAGTGGGTTTCGATGGAAACACCGACACACTTTGTTTTAAAACTGAAGTTGGGCCTTAAGCCTCGTGACATCAGACAACAAATTGTTTCACCCCCACCTCTCCCTCCTCCACTCCCGCTCCGCCATCTCCTGGGTGGTTTGCTGAGCGTCGGGACAGCCCATAAACGCGCTGTCCTAGCGGCACTCTCGGCCATGCCATAAACTAGGCGTCAGCAGCTGGAGTTTGCTAGCCCGATGCCACGACATCTTCACCAAGCTGTGGCGCCCTCGACAAAAAAACGAAAAAAGGTACAGGAACAGGACCATCAAGGACTCCGTGCCTAGATTTTTCGTCGCGCGCAACCGGTCTTTAGCGACGGGCGACTGAATCTTTCTGCCTCCCTACTCCAGTGATGTTGCATACTTTACCCATAGCTTTCGCGCACTCCTCTAACACAAAGGCGACCATCTCTTACTGTGGCTCACCCCCTCTCAAGACGCTGATTGCTCAAGAATGTAGCTAAACAGAAAGAGAGCGCCAAATTCGCACACGTGTACTAGACATCAAGAAGAACGACCCGGTCATCTCTCCCAGAGTTCTGCTGACGGAGAGGACTCGGGTTTGCATAACGCGCTAGCCTGCAGCGCCTTATATATGTTCTTGAAATTCGCACCCTCTGCGGAATGCATACGCGGGAAGCCCGTTGAAAAAAGCGCGCACACCGTTTCTACATAATTTCCACGTGCACCCGACCAAAAAGTGCGCGCCGGAGAGAGTACCACCGGCAACGTCTATTCACTGCAACTGCACATAATGGGAGACGTATACTCCTTTCGTGTGTATGAATATACGTAACATCGTAGTCTCGCACGAAAGGGTACAATTGCGTGACTGGTGGGAGCAAGTATCGCCTTCATAGTTGCAGCTGCGCAGTGTATATAAAAAAGCGAGGGCTTATCCCGGAGAAAAGAAAGCAAGAAAGAAAGAAAGAAAGAATGAAAGAAAGAAAAGAATATATATATATATATATATATATATATATATATATATATATATATAGATGAAAAAAAGAACCTATATAGACGAAACGGCAAGAGGGGCCACCCAACGTTATAGCTAGGAGAGATGACACTGAAATAGCTAGGCACTTTCTCAACGGGAAAACGGAAGCAAGCACGCGCGTGGTTTTTGTGACAAACGGTGGTCGAGGGGGCGAAGAATCAGCAAAAAAGAAAAGAAAAAGAAGGTGTTATTTATTTTCAGTTCTTATTACCACTTTCTTTGCTTCCCATGATTCTCGGCTCGTACAAGTGTGAGGCACAAGTGCACAAGACCCATTTCTCTCTCTCTCTCTCTCTCTCTCTCTCTCTCGCACGGCTTTACTCGTTCATGCGCTAGGTTCAAGGGAAGGAATTTTCGCGCGCCTCTATTTGAGAGGCTGCGCGGTGTTGCGTAGGGAAACAGAGCGCACCACGGTGCGTGCTCGGGAAACCCAATTCAGGCGCAGGACGGGTCACTCGGTGTCCACGCGGTGAAAAGATAGCCTCTGTCGGTATATACTGGCCAAGGTAACGCTTCTCGTGAATATATCTTGAGAATACTCAGCTCGCTTGGGTTGCTACCGCTGAACGTTTTTGAAACAAAAGGGAACTGCGGGAAGAAGAAACCCGAGGCGGCTTTCTGCGATGTTAAAGAAGGCGAAAGAACTTATTGTGAGCGTCGCGCAGGTATTTCTTTCCGTTTCTCTCTTTTCTTTCTTTTGTTATTGCCACACTGGCCTGCTCCCGAAGCGGCTGTAAGCGAACGCAACCACCCGGAGGTCGCGACGGCGTGAAATACAACCACGTAAGCGGGCTTTTACAATACTTTAGTTTTTGCTCGGGTTTCCAAGCCAGTTTTAGGCGCGAAGTAGCCGAGATCTGCGCAGGCTGGAAAACGGTCGTTGGGTGTATATATAGCTAAGGCCAGAACGAACGGGTGGCCAGGAAAATAGAAACATGAACGTAAAAATACGCAACCTTGGGTGCGAAACTTACGCACGTACTGCCTTTGAGCACAATGTGGCCGCAGTGCGGTCACTATGGTCGTCGGAATGATTGTGTACTTAACCCAATTTAGGTAGCTCTCAAAGAAAGGTAAAAGAATGAGGTTAAACATAGACGAAGCACTACATTTACAACTGAGGTTAATTCTGTTAGTTTCTTTTCTTAAACCTCATTAATCAGTGAAGGTTCGTCTCCCACCTTGTTCTTGGGACCCGTCTTTTCTGCTACACTACGCCAACTAGCCGAGCTTCGTGTTCTGCTATGCCAACAGGAATCTCTTCTGAAACCCGTCACGAGAATTCTGGGCGTGAGGGCAGCGCCATGCAGTTTGGGGCTTCTGTTGGCAGGGACAGTTCTCATCCTGGCGCCATAAGTAATCAACAGTTGTCGAACAGGGAGTGCCGCTGGAGCGACCCCACGTCAACAAGTTCCGCTTGTGAAGCATTGCCACAGTGTCGTCTATACAGAGACCACTGTTGGTCACTCGTTCCTCCAGGCATCCTGTATTCGTGTTCATGAGAACCTGTGTGTCGTTCGGATTTCTCTCGGAGCGTTTCTTATAAACACGAGCCAGCCGCGTCAATGTTAGCTGACACAATAATATAGCCATCGCGGTCAGTCAATGCAAAACACCACCCGCCGGCACTGATCACTGACTATGGCGTTCTGCTGCTCAGCGCGAGGTCGTGGGCTCGAGTTCAAGCTTCACTGACCTGTCTCGTACGTCCCGAGAGGATTAAGGAGGCTGTGCACATTCGAAAGTCCCAGAAGTACGAAACTGTCATGGGAGGTCTGGCTGAAACACAACACATGTATAGGTTGACCATTTTTAAGTTTTATGGAATTTTTAAAAATTGCCTTCGGCAGATAGCATGATTCTTGTCCTTGAGCTGGATTAGTTGTAGAGGCGGACATTACTAGCATGGTAAATCGAAACATATTCAGCAAAGTAACAAAATTTCACTAATTAACTTCGTGATTAGTTACCTTACGGCTCATAATTGCAATTTACGAATTGTAGCCGGTTAGCCTCAAAGAAGTATCCACTTTGAATAAATTTCCTGGATGACACTAAAGTGTGTAACAAAATACATGGGCGTTCCATTTAATTTTCTGCTTCGAAGCATGAAAGATTATTTTGCCTAAAAAACGTAGAGCATCAGCATTTTAGCTTTGCATTTACGGCATTTTTACGGCTTTGATGGCACATATCTTAAACTGGCCTTTCTGAAGAAAGAGATAGAGATAGAGAGAGAGAGAGAGAGAGAGAGAGAGATGAAGAGAAAAGGCAGGGAGGTTAACCAGATATCAGTTTGCGGTTTGCTACCCTACAACTGGGTTGGAAGATAGCTGTTAGAAAGAGGACAGAGTGGAAAAGGTTAAAAAATGCCCACAAAGAGACACACACACACGAAGGGCGTTCCAGTTAGAGACGTTCACAAGGGCCGATGGATCGCAAGAAGCGCGGTAGCGCTTCCACGGCCTTCTTCTGTGACGTTAGGTCCTGTCGATGGTGTAGAATTCCTTCTTCCGATAGTGGTCGGTCGTTTGGCTAGTCGAGTTCATGGCGAAGGGATTCTCTCTGTGGACTGTACTGCGGGCAGTCGCACAAAATACTGCCAACCGATTCTTCATGGCCGCATTGGTCACAGGTTGCAATGTCGGCCATCCCTATGCGGAATGCATAGGCTTTCGTAAAAGCAACGGCCAACCACAGTAGATATAAAAGCGTGGAGTCTCCATGGCAAAGCTTTGATGGGACTCGAAGGCTTAATGTGGAATCAAGGGGTATAGGCGGGGTTCCTGAAATCTGGCTCATTCCATTATGGCGTGATGTACTGGCGAGGAAGCAGGCGGAGCTTCCGTGCTGCGTCAGTTCTACAATGTGGTATTGGTACGTGGTGGTGCTCAGTATGGGCTGAACGGGCAGCTTGATCGGCCTGTTTATTTCCGATAATCCCGCAGTGACTTGGAAGCCATTGGATAGTTATTTCATGGACTGCATCACCTAGATGGTGCCTCGTCTCTGAAATCTGAAATACTAGCTGTTCGTGAGGTCCGCGTCCTAAAGACGACAGTAGAGACTGCAGAGCCACCTTTCAATCGCAGAAAATCGTCCACTTGTGTGGCAGTTCATCACCGATGTAATGAAGGGCTCTAAGGAGCGCTGCGAGCTCTGCTGCCGTCGATGTTGCCGCGTGAGTCGTTTTAAATTTGATGGTTGTAACTTCCGCTGGTATTCTGCTTGCCGCAGGGGAGCTCTTTGGCAGGACCGGTCCATCAGTCATCCTATGCGAAGTGTAACGGTAGTTATCGTACGAAAGTAGTAACTTGAGCTGTTTCAGGGCTCGTAATGATCGATAGATCACTTTTTTATGATGCCGAGTATTGTCAGGTTGATTTTTGGCTGAGCGAGATACCATGGGGGAATCGAAGGTCTCGCAGCAGGACTGAAACAAGCTGGCAATGATTCACCATGTAAGGTTATCGTTTCGATGAAAGACGTGCGGGGTCTGTCCGCTAGTAGAGAGGCTAGGTGGTGGCGAGGAGTCCTGGCAAGATGCCTCATATGGGTCCTCAGCGCTTCAATTTCAATGTAGGTCTTGATAAGGTGGTCTTTAACTATTGCTGTAGTCGCACCTGTTGATGCACTCTGAGACACGCCTCGACAGATCCGGAGCACTTGAGCCTGAACACTTTGCGTTGTGCGTAGATTGGTTTTGTCTGTATTGGTTATTGCTGGCAAGCTGTAGCGCAGAAAGCCGAAAAAAAGCACCCTGTATAATTGTAGCATGGCACTTCTCGACATTCCCCAAGTCTTTCCAGTGGAAAACTTGAACAGGTGGCCAGATGCCTCTCAACCATTTTTTCACGTATGATACATGAGGGCTCCATAACAAGTCCCTGTCGATTATGACACCTTGAACCTTGTAAGATCGAACATATGGTATCCTTTGGTCATTTATCATTACGCTGCTGTTTGTCACGGGTTTGCGCTTGAATGGCACTAGTGCGCATTTCCCCGAGGATATTTATAAGCCTCGATTATGGAGGTAGATAGCAGTTTGGGTGGCAGCTACCTCTCTGTATTTTCCCTCGCAATTGTAGGTGTGTCACTGCAGATGTCCATATGCAGATCTCATCCGCGTATATTGATAGCCTGACTGTGCTTGGCACGTGCTCAAGGAGAGCAATCAAGGTTAGATTAAATAACACAGGGCTAAGTGCACCGCCCTGGGGGCGTCGCGGTAGCTATAATGCAGAGAAGTATGGCCTTCTTCGGTGCTTACAAAAGAAAGGATCGTATGGAGAGATGGCTGGGTATCCACTGAAACATCTGACAACCCACTCCTACCTCCTCGAGACCAGAGAGGACGGTTTCATGCGTAACGTTGTCATACGCCCTTTGACGTCGAGAAACAAAGCAGCGCAGAGACGCTTAGGGCGTTTCTCATGCCGAACGTTGGTGGCCAGGTCGACGATGTTATTGATCAATGATTGACCCCTCCGAAAGCCCACCATGGCATCTGGGTAGGTGTTGCGGTACTCCAAGTACCATTCAAGAGTCCTAGGACCATCTTCTCCATTACTTCGCCCACATAACTTGCCAAAGCGATCGGGTGATATGAGAGTTCCAACGGCGACTTGCCAGGCTTCAGCAGTGGAACAAGGGGACTTGTCTTCCAGCCTATGAGTAGCGTGCCATCTCGCCAAGATTCATTGTACAGTTCGAGAACAACTCTCGCTCGCTGACCCAGGTGACACAGAGCTCGGTAGTAAATTCTATCAGGTCCTGGCGCTGATCTACGGCCACACAAAGATAATGCTGTCTTAAGTTTGTGCATTGAGAGTGGTAGAGCCAAGGGGTGATCACGTGGTGGCGGACAGCTACTAGAAGGTGGCGGAGTGTTGGGAGCTCTAAATTGGTCGGATAATTTGGCGCAGAACTCCCTTGCCACGTCAATATCCGGTCTCTTTCGGAAAGGGTTAGAGCCTTGAATGGGAACCGCTCTACGAGGGGTGTCCGGAGACTTCGCACCGTTCTCCATAGTTGAAATAAAGCCTTGCGTGGATCTAGCGACTCACAGAAGGCAGTTCAACGTTGCGATTCAACCTGGTCTAACCGCTGCTTGATCTTCTTTTGCGTGTGTCTGGCGATCCGTAAATCGTCCATTTCCTGCGTGCGTCGGTACCTTCGTTACGCATGTCGTCCGATTGCTCGAATTCGTTCTAGTTCCACATCAAATTCCGTCAGTTTCCTAGAGCATGTGAGAGTACGCATAGTGTCTTGAACCGCGCTATTGACTGCCTGTTCCAAGTCAGTCGAAAGATGGATTGACTTCGCAGTGTTCTTCCATGACAGACTGAAATTTAGTCCAGTGTACTCTTCGGATCGTATCCCGTATTTTGGAAGGAAACAATTCTCTGATCTTGACGTGCGTGGGGATATGGTCGCTTCCGTACGTCTTTATGTCCACAAACAACCCAGCACGTCTGACAAGGCTTCGTGAGACAAAAGCCAGGTCAAGACAGCTGCTGTATGTGGAGCCACGCAAAAACGTAGCACTTCCATTATTCAACACCTAAATTTCATTACTGGAGGCGAAAGATACCAGAGCTTTGCCTCTCGCGTTGATATTCGAGCTTCCCCAGAGTTTATGATTGGCGTTGAAGACTCCAATAATAACTAACGGATCGAGAGTTGAGGACTGGATGTCTCGTAGTTTTTTGAGACCATATCGACTTGACGGAGATAGGTAGGCGCCCACAACAGTAAAGGTAAAATTTGTTTTCCTTTGCTGTTAGCCATATACATTGATTATCGTCATTAGGTCGCAGAAGCTGATGAAGGTAAGGGAGTTCATGGCGAATAAACACGAAAACCTTGCTGTTTTCACCAACGGTTGACGACATAAACGATTCATATACAGAAAGCCTGATCGTGTTCGATAAGTTCGGCTCGCAAATTACAATAATGGGAAACATACTGTCACACGCGAGGCGACGTAAATCCGAAATGCGCGCCCCGAGTGCGCGGGCATTCCACTGAAACATAGTTGCTTTTTGGACCTCATCCCTGAAAGACAGTGGCATGGGGAGCCATGACCTATACTCAAGGTTTGCCAGCACCGGTCTCGGAGCGTCCACAACTTGAAGCGCACTTCTGGCAGATGGTGTGGGCATGTCGTTTAGCAACACGCAAATGGAATTCATTAAGGGCCTAAGGAGAGCTATCACTTATCCATCTGTTTTCCGCGACTAGTCGAATGCAGCATCTTGCTGTACTGGGGGCGGCTGCTGCTGCGGCTCGTCTGCCGATTCTGGACGCGCAAGTAGCGGCCATTCCTTTGTAGACAGAGACTTGGAAGCTTTCTCCCTTCGAATATCGGTGCTTGGCATGCTGGAAACTTCCGTTGACGGTGCTGCTTGACGAGTCGACTTTTCCTGAAAAGTTGATATTTTCCTTCGTGAGCACCTTCGATGGTGAGGTCGTCTTCACCGGATTTACTCAGCGGTCTCTTTGTGGGTAGAGCTGTTCCGCACCTTTTATTTGGCAATGGAGATCTCTTTCTTGATCTGGGGAAAGTCTTTGGAAGAGACGCAGTGATCGCCTTGACAGTTAGGACACTTCAACTTGGTTCCGCTGTAGTTGTCTTCTGACTGGGGTTCGGCACATCGGGGGCACACTGCGAAATTTCTGCGAACACCTTTCACATAGTGAATTCTGACAATTCAAGCATTGCATTGGTCTTGGAATATATGGTGGAACATGGTGGCGAAAGTGGCCAATTCTCGCGTAGGAGGGAAGACAGTCACTTTTGAACACTATCCTCACACAACGTGTGTTACCGAGGCGATCAACATGCACAATGACGTTGCGTTCACTTGCTCGTTTTATGAAAGCTGGGAGTTCTGTGTTAGGTATTTTATTGTCAATGTCATAGACGACTCCTGTTATTGTGGCACCATTCGCCGGCCAGATGGATCGCACCTTGATGTCACCCAGCTGCGTTACATGTTGTAGTGTGTTCAGCGCGGTCGGGTTCATCACATCGATTGCCAGGATGTTTCTCCTAGTGTTTATCCTGACATCTTTGATCTCGTTCGGCACAGTGTTCTCTAGATACACGAAAAGTCCGTGCGTACGAACAGTATACAGCGCTAAACAACAGGACAAGAGAAGGACACAGACCACAGCGCTGCTTTTTAAGGACGCATAGGCTATCAGTAGCACTCTGTGGCACAAACAGGATGGACGGAGGTGTTACTATTGGCGTGTAACGCCCCGTGCAAAAAGGATGATCGAAAGACCATGCCTAATTGAAACGGAGGATGGATCCCTAATTTGCTATGGGGGTCTCGAGATGTTGCCGATCTGGCGGACGCCCCGAAGTGATTACGGGCCCCTTTGTGTGCGTGCGTGACAGCAGGGAGGGTAGCCTTCCGCGAACTGTGCGACTCAAGGGGAGACTCCTTTCCGCGAACCGAACGGGACCCACGGGTTGCCGCCAGCGGAGGCAAGCACGTGCAACGTCGCCGACTAGAGAGGGAGCAGGCGCCCATCACCGACAGGACTGAGTACACGTCACATGACGTTGACGTCAGCAAAATCCCACCTACGATTTTAGCGGGCCTATTAAGCGGGCCCGCTATGTATTTTGACTTATTCTCTTCTTCTATATCCTTCACCAACCATGGAATAAACCGTGCAAGTTTCAGACTAGAAATCGTCTCGCCCCTGCTTGATCGACATGGTCTACCGGACGCCTGCGGCCTGCCGACAAGGCCACACTACCAGTAGTAACGCCGGTCGAGGTTCGAGTAACCGGCGTCGCAACAGAGGCCATCGTTGAGGCTCAGTTTTCGCGATGGGGGAACTTGACGCCGAAGACGCGTTGATAATTCGTCGTTTGGCCTTCCTCTATAGGGCAAAGCTGTCTTCCGAGGACTTGTCACCTGATGCGGAGTAACGCTCTGTGTCCTCGCTGTCACTCGATGTCTTTACTCACTTCCTTGAAGTGATGTCCGCGGGTAAACGGGAACCGGGAGGGGTCTCGGCATGTTGTACATCCATCACCGCCATGAACGGGGCGGTAGAGCCCCTAAGTGCAGTGAGAAGTCCAGAAAAGCACAGAGACGGGTGAGATGTGTTCCGCAGGAGAAGCACTTCGTATTGCTTCAGCCTCACGTCATTCTGAAAATTCACTCCAAATGGATGCGCATTGCAAACTCACCGGCTACAACTGGTACATTGCAATATATGCCGGAAGGCAGCAACACGAAAACATAATTAGTGGATTTTTGTTAATTAGTTGTATACGTTTTTAGATTTATTGTGCAAGCAATGTCCACCTCTCTGAATAATCCAGCTGAAGGACTAGAATTATGTTATCTGCAACATGCTATGCTTAAAAATTCCATAAAACTCAAAAGTGATCACTCTGTACATTATGTGCAGACTACAAAATGTCAATACACTTCAATACACCTTCGATGTAACAAAATAGCTAGAGAAAACGCAAGAACACAATATATTCCATATATTGCCGCATTCCGATGGGGGCGAAATCCGAAAACGCTCGTGTACTTATATTTAGCGCAGGTTGAAGAACTCCTAGTAGACAAAATAAATCCGATAACCCCTACTATGGCATCCCTAGTAACAAAGCGTGCAATCTCAGGGCTATAAAACCCCATAAACAAATTAAGTTGATAAATATCATTTCGTGGGACCTAAAAGCTTTTCGAAATTGGGCCCTGATGCGTGTCTCCTCTGGCATACTTTGCTGCTGCTGTAACACATGACAGCGTGACTGTCGCGTTTGCTCGAGGCACGGGTGAAATTATGTATTGGTCGTGCACTGATGTAATGAGAAATCGTTCCGACAAGTCGATAATCCCCCAATTTGGGTTGACCCACCAAGAAATTTAAGTTGGCCCACCCATACTATAGGCTTCCCCACGCATGTTCTGTGGACCCCTGCGTATCCCTATGCGTATGCATAATTATGCTTACGGTTATTCAATCTGATCAATTTATTCTTTTTCTTTCAGGTGTTCATTCATGTACATTTACACTATTATAACGATTAAATGCCTTAATTTCGGAAAGTACGCTTTTTTGTGCAGATACAAGGCATTGCACATTTCGCGTTATGGGCAGATTTTGCTCGGGTACCCGCCAAACAATGCTTACGCATTAAAAAGAAACAAATAAGCGCTTTATACGACCAGACTCTCTCCCTCTGCTCGGGTACACGCCAAACAATGCTTACGCATTAAAAAGAAACAAATAAGCGCTTTATACGACCAGACTCTCTCTCTCTGCTCGGGTACACGCCAAACAATGCTTACGCATTAAAAAGAAACAAATAAGCGCTTTATACGACCAGACTCTCTCTCTCTGCTCGGGTACACGCCAAACAATGCTTACGCATTAAAAAGAAACAAATAAGCGCTTTATACGACCAGACTCTCTCTCTCTGCTCGGGTACACGCCAAACAATGCTTACGCATTAAAAAGAAACAAATAAGCGCTTTATACGACCAGACCCAAGAAGGAAAACGTAATGGTGCGACGGCGGTTGCCGGTAGCGGCTGGCTGGCTGACCATTTTACAGCGAAGTTGTCCATGACTACGATCTGGAAAGAAATGTGTCCGAGATATTGACAAAAACAAATCATATGTGGGCCGATCCTGGTGAGAGTGCAGAAAGGGTCCAAGCTCAATGGCACATACCCCTGTGCGGTCGGGGACCTGTAATGCACCCTTCGGGCAGGCAAATGGAGAGGGAGGGCAAGAACGAGGGAACGGGACGAGCCGTCGATTGTTATCTCGCTCGCTTGTTTGTCGCGGGAAGGGTTCGGAAAGGACGCGTGCAATTGGGCAAGCGAGCATCGCCCTAGCGACGTTATTAACAGTTTGGACTCGCTATGCGCTTTGTTCGTGCTCGTCTCCCTTTCTTTCTTTCTCCCCCTTCCACTCTCTTTCTCTTTTTATCCCCCGTGCAGGGCAGCCAACCGGAACTACCCCTGGTTAACCTCCCTGCCTTTCTCTGTATTCTCTCTCTCTCTCTCTGGATTCGCTATGGGCAGGACGCGCATAGTTCGCCCTGAGCAAGAAATAGCCCTCAAAGAGCGACAACTAGAGCAAAGGTGCAAATGGGACCGAAAACGAGGGAGAGGAGGGTCGCAATTAAGTTTTTATTATGGGACCTCCTTCTGTATACCACTATCTGTACTGTATTTTTTATATAACAATAAAAATTATTTGATTGATTGATTGATTGAAGCCGCTGCCGCCGAACATGCAGTGGCCAACGGGTCGGAACCATCGAGTATATGCCGTGCAGGCCAAAGATGGGACAGTCGTCGCTACGGTCTCCGGCTACGCCCAAAGGAGACATTGAAACCTAATAGACACCTTTGGTTAGCTCGCTTCCGTCGATGACAAGCCCATCGTCGTAGTGGGACACCTTAAGGTTGACCTAGCGCGCCCCGACGGCAAGTGGATTGTATACTTCCTGTTGAAACGGTTTGGAATTGAGTGCGACACGGATGTCAATGTGCCGACCGCGCCTCACCGGTCGTGTACAGATTTATCTTTGGCACGAACATGTCTGGCCCAGCATTACCACCGATCGCGGTGCACCACAGCCACCACAAAGCTATGGTCCCTGTGGTAACGAATGAGGCAAAATAAACACGATAACAACGACGAAGTTACGTGTCTGTGTCTTTTTTCAATCAATAAAGGAATAACCATATAAATCAATATATTTGTCATCGCAGTACCAATTCTCTGGTTATCACTCTTCATTGAGTAGAAGGGCACTAAATTTTTGTATTTTATGCTCTATTAGCTGATGATAGTGCCTTTCATTTGTAGCGTAAATTAGATAAAGGTTTCATGCTAGGTGTACAAGTTCATCCGGCAAGCTATTTTTATTTTTCAGAATGTCAGGATTTAAATAAATACTGAAAAATTATCTACGGAGCCAGCTAGAGAAACCATGTAGGTTTCACAATGTCGTATGTCATAACCGTGTTGTAACGTTTGGCTCCAAGGAAGGGTGCATGCACCTCGTTCGTCTTATCTTCTATCGTCTCTTGTTGAAATTAAATTTTCTAAACAGAGAACTCCCCCAAGACGCTCATTGAGTTTCGTTCGGTGCGTTCACGACAGGCGTTATTTAAATCAAGTCAAACGTGGGCTTCAAGGTGCATTTCTGAATACGAGGTTAATGCTATGGACGACTGCTAATTGGACGAAAATTTTCTTACATGCTACCGGGCGTGCGCTTAAATCGCGGACCATGAGTATTGAAGGAATCTGCACTTTACTCTACGGCCGTGGCATTCTATCGCCCCGTACAACAGGCATGTCCTGATGTAGACGTTCTCGAAAACCGCGTTGTATATACAATGTCAGCCTTACTGCTTCCTCTAGTTTCGCCGGCAAGCCACCCACGTTCCAATATTGTGTCGTGGGGTACGACGACGGTGTTATTTCTGCCTGACCACCTACGCGACTTCGTGTGGCGTCTAGGGTGGCAAGTGACCCAACGCGGGACAGGCTGGAGCGGTGGGGCATAGCCGCATCTTCGCTATGGCCCAATAGCCCCCTTCAAGAATCCAATAAACATGGGTTGCTGCACTGCGTCGTTGCCAAGGTATTTTGGCGGGCCGTGCATGCTGGTTTGTGCAGCCTTGGAGTTAACTGTTTTATTACATGTGGCCGCTGCTCATGTGGCCGCTTCAAGCGACTTTTAATTTCTGCGGGCGCCTTTTGTCTGTGGCGTAACCGGTGCGAGGCAGTTGTCGCGGGACATCGTCGTCGTGCTCTGTTTCCACTTCTGGAGAGGCTGTACACTAAGCTACTGTCGTTTCTGCCAGAGGAGTTGTTCTTCCTTGGAATAGAAGAGTTCCTTCGACAGTGGTCATGCCGTTTCCTTTCGGTGGCTGATCGACGCGTATGGCTTAATTTTCGGCTAGTATGATTCTTGTAGCCGAGCCATCGGAAGTGTTCATAGAGTATGCACAGAATCTATGTGCCCGTGATTTCTGCCTGTGCGTGCTATCGTATACATGATCATTTTTCTGTATCCACATCTCCAAACCATCACTTCAAAATTATATAAAGCGTCTCTGTCACATCATTATTGTACATAACAATTGTGTCCGCTGCATATATTGAACATCAATTTATATACCAAACAATCGGTTTATGTGTAAGTGTGCGTTTCCGCGGATCTATGTGGTTATATGTTAGTGTGTGAGGACTTGGACACTATATTGAAAACGTGCTGTGTATACAATGCTTCGTACTTTCTATATGTTGTAATCCTGGCGGGATTCTGCCGTGAGTGTGACTCAGCGTTCGTATCGTCTCTTGTTGAAATAAACTTTTTTCTAAACGCATGAGAACTCCAAGCGAATTTTAATGTGAAGGCATTATATTTTTCATGAGGCAGAAAATCCAGCGTGATCAAGCGATGTTGCCAAAAACTTCGCAGGTGTGCTTCGCTATCGCCTAAGAGACGCGAAGGCGAAAGCCTCGTAAAGCCTACTGTAATTCACTTTAATTCACCCCAACCTTTATTAATCTACCTTAATCGACCTTAATACACCTTAATGCCCTCTAATTCAAATTAATACAGCCTAATTCTCCTTCATCTACCTTAATCGACATTAATACACCTTAACCGATCTTAATCCACATTAGTCCAATTACTATTCAATCATTAATTATATTTACTAATCATTAAACATCTCGTACAAACGGCTGCCGAGCCTTTGGTTCGCTTATGGCCTTCCTCGGGTCACGTGATATTTACTGTACGGCACAGCGCGACCTTGAAACAGAGATATAAGGCTTTCGCCTTTAAAAAATTCGCCGACGATTACGATACACCCAAATGCGAAATTGGTACGCGGCTCTATACGTGTTTTCATTTCGCGATAGATTGGCTTGCGCGGACAATCTGTCTCGCGCGGCACGTCGTGGACGGAGCCAAGTGTGGCGCGACTGCCTCGGTAATCGGGAGGTCGCGAGAGGCAGCGCGTGGGTGTCGCGTGGGCGCGATTCACAGCTGCCGGTAGAGACTTACTTACCAGATGATGACGATGATTTATATAAATCCCCTTTGATGGGGCGGTGACAAATAGTTAGCTAGGCTGCTCGATTAATCAGGTATGCGATGCATGTTTTTCACCGTAGCATTTGTGTATACATTGCCTCAATCTCTTTTTTTTTTTTTTTCAGAACATGTCTGTTTACCTTGTACCGCTAGCTATGCCGGTACATAAAACGGTCGGATCAATCTCCTCAGTGTTCTTCAAACCCTGATTTCTATGCCCTCGCATTCGTGAAGACAGAAAGCTCTTGTCGGCACCTATGATAATACAGTTCCACTGTTTTGTGTAGTCATAAACCGACATTGCGATTAATGACGCATTGCATATTTGGCAGTACTGCGAGCAGAGTTTGTGAAGGATTACCTGCAAAAAAGCATGCCTATTGCATCGACGTTTCCTTGTTTCATTGTTCTTTAACAATGACCCAGTACGTGGATCAGGATTGTGCTTCCTTTAGCTTGCTGTACTGCTGGCAATGCCAATGTGTCTACGTGTGTATAAACGCCTCTTCCGCAACAAAATTACAAGAGCCCTTGTATCTCTTCTTTAGTAATACAATAGTGCATGGAATTCATTATTGCGCAAACTCATTACATATATGTAGTGTCGTTGAGCGGAAATACTGGAGGCAAGAAACGGAGTGGACAGGACATGCGCTCGGACAGCGTCTCTCCTGTCCACTCCGTTCCTTCTTGCCAGTACACAGCGCTGTACTCTGCAGCTGACCCTCACGTGCCTACTCCTTTCCTGCAATATTTCTCCGGTGCAAGAAGTCTCCCTCCGATGATATTTAGCCAGGATAGCCAGTACACCACCAATCACTTGTACATGGGGTCAACTGTACATGGTAATGAAGGCGATGTCCAGAGTTCGAAGTGCTACACCCCTGCGCCCGCGCCGAATCTTCGCCATCTTCTTTGCACGCTTCACGGAACAAAGACGGTCCACGAAAATCCAATTGGCAATGAGAGTTGACCAGCCTGAAGCCACTGAACGATTTATCACGCACAATAAATTCATATGTCGTCATCGTGGTATCTACATGTAACGTGCTTACAGATCTTGCATGACATTTAATTTCCATGTTATGCCGCATGGCAACCCAGGCGTAAAAAAATCGAGCGGCCTCACGTGCAAAGCACCCCCGCAGGCCGCAGTGGCTCAACAATACTGTCCCGCTTTCAAGGGGCTTTTGTTCTTGTACTTTATCGTTTTTTTTTGTTCACTCTAACATTTCCCCATGGGCAATGCCTCTTTGCGCGAGCGGCATCGTTGTCACTATTTTTCTCTTTTTTTTACTGGGAATCCACCCACAGCCAACCGGAGGCGAAAGGTTTATCCGCATGAGAATGGAAGCACGAGAACGGTAAGCGACAGCGAGCGCAGGACCACTGGCAGCGGACAACAACAAAGAGTCTGGGGAAGCTGGTGTGAAGCGACCAGCGGGCGAACGCACCGAGCGTCCCGCCGCACCGTGGAGCAACGCTTGAAAGAAAGGCTTTTGCTTCGGAGACTCTCGCTCCTCTGCTTCTAAGACTTGGAGGCCTCGTCAAGACAGCCACACCGGATAGGTTGCGTAAATGTTATTAGAGACTTTTAGCTTGTCCGCTATTCCGGTAAACGGGAGCGGTTTGGGCGGATTGCCGGATTTGCGGGGGCGTAAACGTGAGCGGCCAGAGCGGTGCAGCCGCCTGGTGGCGTAGAGTGCAACCGGACAAACACAGAGCTAAAGCTGAAGTAACCCACTATATCCTGCTTCGCTCCCCATGCAAATTTTTGGCAGCGGCGTAATTGTGAACACGATTACACCACTGTCGAAAATTTAAACCAGCAGCTAAGCAGAATATAGTAATTAGCTTTGTGTTTGTGTGGTTGAGCTTTGCGCCACCAGCTGACGCCACCAATCTGGCCGCTCACGTTTACGCCCCCGCTAAACCGGCAAACTGCCCGCGCTTGCCGGAATACCGGACACGCTAAAAGTCTCTATTGAGTGACGCAACCGATGGTGAGTTAGGGTTGTACCGTGGCGGACATTGAGTAAGTGGCGTTCGGCTTTAGCGGAGACCGCACCAAGGAGAAACATAAAACGGAAACGAAGAAGAATGCGAACGGAAAAGCAGAGGAGCATCTGTAAACCGACATAAAAATGCCCAATCTGGAAAAGATGGACAACTGGTGCGAAAGCCGCCTAACCCTCCATCCTCCACTAGGCGGACGACCCCATTACGTCACCCATATCACGAGTATCACTTTGGGACGCTACCATCGATCGATCGATCGATCAATCAATCAATCAATCAATCAATCAATCAATCAATCAATCAATCAATCAATCAATCAATCAATCAATCAATCAATCAATCAATCAATCAATCAATCAATCAATCAATTCACGCGCACACGATCTAAAGGAGCTCCGCTTTAGACGCTTCTGATTCATGTCCCGAGTTCGCCGCTTATTGGCGTAGTGCAGAGGTATACGCAGTGAACTATTTCGTGTTCTTCGCAATTGGCTTGTCAAGAGCGTTTCTGAGCAGGTGCACATTACGTCTGAAAAGTTTCATTAACTCTGCGTTACGTCGACCGCGTAACAACGGCCCCGCAGACAAGCGCCGAACGATTAGACTATGGACGCTATAACATAAAACTGTTCCAAACTTTTCTATTCCAATTCTGCTATTAGCCCTCCGCGATTGGTCAAAAACTTTTTTGGGGCATCCCCACTTCACCTGTCTGTCACGCGACGTCACGAAAACCGCGATACCTCCCCATCTGATAGGATATGTACACACCGATTGTACATGATTTGACCGAAAAAAGAAAAACAGTTATTTCTGATTCGACGCCTTTTCGCCATTAGCCCCGGCTATTGGTAAAAACCTTTCGGGCTGCATTCGCTTCACCTGCATGTCCCGCGACATTACAAAACCGCGAAAGCTCACCGCGTCAATGTGACGTGCACGCGTTAAGTGTGCATTAATATGCCGAACAAAACTGAATTTTCTTCTGAATAGCCGCAGGGTGCCCCATTCCGAAGGGAATAAAAGGTGGCTGCCGCCGATCACTCAGGCGCTGGCTACTCGCACCTGCCGGAGAGAATGGGTTTATTTGCGTATAATGAAACTTCTTGCGTGGCCGTGTAATGTTTTCGAGCACTTTCGGCACGTTTAGGACGTCGTTCTACCAACTCTTCTTTGCTGAGGATCCGTTTTAGCGTCATTCTCAAGCGTCCGTTGCATGCCGCCGCGACTTTCGATCAGCCACCGCAAGCTAAGTAAGGGAAAGCGGACCAATCACAAACGCCGGCACCACCCTCTTCATCCGGTTATTGATTTTCAGTGCACTGGCTCTGCCCCATCGAATCCCTCTCACTTGAGCGTTCTCCTCGCCTCTTGTCAGCCAATTAGACACGACAAGCTGCTCAGTGTAGGCAATGCTATTCGTTTTTCAAGCAAACAAAAGCGACCTCCTATGAACGAGGAGAGCGTTTGACTGGTCTGTTCAGACAATCCTGCGGGTGACCGTCCGGTGCTTGCGTCTGTGGTTACGAAAATTTGACGTCAGGAGATTGGAATAAAAACATATTGGAATAGTTTTACGTTATAGAGCCCTATATTTCAAAACATTACTAGCGAGAAATCTGGCGCTGAAGTCGTTCACCTTCCATGGAAGTGGCGGGTATTGCTATTACATGCATTTATCTAATCATCTTCCTTCTGTCCTCAGACGTTGTTGTTGCACCCCTTATACACTTATCTTTCTAGACTTCCAAGCAATTCACATTTTTGTAAATGCATGAAGGCAATAGGTTTCCACATACTTGTGCAATCATCGCGAGTTGTTGCGTTCATGACGTACTACTTTGCTGAAAATTATTCAATTTGTAATATCACAGGGCCATTTGAAGACAGAAAAACAAATTAGAGGCCAACACTTGTGCGTTTATTATTCTCATCCTGGCTTCGTGAGTGTCCACGGACAACTCGATGCGCGGAACCGGCTTGTGGCTCTTTCCAGTGTGTGGACGTGGCGCATACGCGCAGTGCTTCAAAAGCATCAGTGTATGTGCGTGCTGACTTGGATTTCGTGGTTCTTGACACAGACGGCATCTGTGGCGATCAGTTTGAGTGTGCAGCTATTACTGTGAGCCTCAGAGGTGTGCCTACGACGGTGGCAAGCATATACAGGAGGCCTACACGTTCTTCCGATACCTCACTACTTGAGTGCTGTCCCGGTGGGGTGCATCGTTTGTGTTATGTAGAGATTTTAATTCCCACCATACGTGATGGTGTAGCCGTCCCCAATACAATCGTGGGGCAGTGATTAACGAGATCATTGTGAAGAACGATTTGCAAATACTGAATGACGGTTCACCTACCTTTATAGGTAGACGAAAGGAGCATTCCCCTATAGACCTTGCGATATCAACGAGAGATGTGTGCTTAGCCTGGTCATGTGAACCTGACCCATGGGACTCAGATCACCTACCCATTTGGTTAACACCAACACATACTGCGGGCCGCCAGGCTCTCGTGTATAAGTGACAAACTGGGACAAGTTCCGTCAGCTGATCTCAGAGGCACCATTTCAAGACTGCCTGTTCAAACTGATGCGTGAGTGTTTACGAAAAGCTACAGCACAACGACGACGGAGTATCGGCAAACCAAAACCCGATCTAAAGCCTTTGTGGCTCCGCGCATGTCGACGGAGCGCTTATAGGCGGGCACAGCTGTCTACACAACGCACCGACTGGGCTACGTATAATCGCTTTGATGCAGCCATACGGCGGCGTACAAAACAGCTTCGTCGCAAGAGCTGGGAACCCTTATGTAGTTTGTTGCATACCGGAAGTGGTTTTGGAAGTGTATGGCGCATACTGAAGGCTCTCCGCGCTCCTGAAATCTGCAAGAATTCTAGGGCTGCATCGTGCATACCGACTGGCCAGTCACCAAAAGTTATATCGGAAGCATTTTCACACATTTTCGTCTCTCCTGCATCCAGTGACACTAGAAATGGCAACCTTCCGTCTTTGGCAAGTCACAGTAGTATAACCGCTTCCTACGGTCCAGCCTGCCAGATGGACGAAGCATATTTCACTCTTTCGGAGCTGCGACACGCGCTTAGCTTCTCCAAACGCCGCACTGCTCCAGGTGAAGATGATGTGACGTATCAAGCATTGCGGAACATTGATAAGAGTTTTCATGACCGTATATTGGGCGAGTATTATGAAGTATGGAGAACCGGTGTAATCCCTACTGAATTTAAATCGTCCGTGGTGATACCAATTTTAAAGGCCGGGCGCCCTGCAACACACCTCAAGCCCTACCGGCCAATATCCCTAACTTCAAATGTCATCAAGTTAATGGAGCGAATGGTCTTGTTTTGCTTAGATATAAAGCTGGAGAAGCTGAATTTCTTCCCTGATGTCATGAGTGGCTTTCGTCGACGCCGTTCAGCTCTGGTCAGCATATCAGACTTTGTCTCAGCGCTCGAATTTGCTAAAGGAAACAAGCGTTCCGCCTACATTCTCTTCCTAGACATACAGCAAGCTTTCGATTCAGTTCCGCATAAGGCGATTATTTTCGCTCTTGCAACCGCGGGAGTTTCGGGTTGTCTTCACCGCTTTGTGCATAATTTTCTATCGGAGCGCCGGATGAAAGCGTATACGTCGGAGAAGTAAGAAGTGAATACTGAAATGTGAAGTGTGGTGTCCACAGGGCAGCGTTTTATCGCCGCTTTTGTTTAGCACCGCACTCGCCGCGCTTCCAAGTCGCTTGCCTCGGGACAGTGACTTCCCTGTGAGCATAGCTGTCTACGCAGATGACATTGCTCTGTGGATAAGCGGCCGTTCGCACTTTGGTCCGCGGCTTCGTGGAAGCTTGCAAAGCGCTCTAAACGCTACTGCGGAGTACTTGGGTGAAGTTGACCTGCTCATATCCTCTGCTAAGTCGGGTGCAATAGCATGTCACCCTCAACGCCGCGCTCGTCGAACAATGAGCCGACTGTACCTTGACGAAATACCTATAAACTGGGTGTGACAACACCGTTATTTGGGGTTAATTGTGGATGATCGCATCCCTTCGCGTCCTGCCGTTAAGTTTGTACGACGCAAATCGCGCTCCCTCCTTAAGTAGGTGGCCTCCGTGACTGCTAGAGGCGCTGGCTGCGACGAAACAACGGCTCTCCAGGTGTACCAGTCATCTGTACTCTCAGGCGTAATGTATGCGTTACCAGTCCTGAACATACCACCTAGTTTGATGACCCAACTGGAACGAGGCCATCGCGTTGCCCTTCGACTAATGCTTGGATTACCTCGTGAGGCGCAATCTGTTGCATTACTCACTGAACCGTATCAGTTACTCCTGAGGCTGCAAGCAGACCGGAGAGCTCTATATCATATTGAGCGTCTGCCCCGCGCGCATCGAATGGTAAATCGCTCCTTGATCGTCTCATTCTCCGCCCGTTATCTCGCATGTGGAAAATGGCGGCATTATTTATTAATACCACTGACATTTCTGAACATGCTGCTTCAGTTACGTCTCCGCCTCCAAAAGATATAACTGAACATGTATTCCCCATTTACCTCACAATCCCTGACATGCACAAAAAGTCTGATATGCCTGTTTCGGCAATATTCCAATTGGCTCAGTCTCACATGTCCGAAAAGTTTCCAGATTATGTTCAAGTATTCACAGATGCATCTGTACACAGCGACGGTCAAGGCGCCTCTGCAGCTTTCTTCTGCCCTTCGACTCAAGTACGGCGTATCTTTCAAATACCTCATCCAACTTCGTCAACAACTGCGGAGCTAGCAGAGATTAATGTTGCACTGAAATACGTGCAAAAAGAGTTAACTACTCAGAAGATTGCCATCTTTACGGACTCCCGCGCTGCCCTTAGCAGGCTACAACGCAGTGAGATTGATTCCCCAGTTGTGCGCTGACTGACTCTGCGAGCAAAATTTCATCTCGTTGGTTATCTCTCGTTGCTCAATGGATACTTTCGCACGTAGGAATCGCCGGAAATGAGAGGCTAATCGACACGCTTCAACTTGCGCTCACAACAACTGTGACTGCCCAGAAATTTTGTGCAAGCTTGATGACGCTCGTCTGCTGATTCGTCGCCACCTACTCAAGCAGCATCCAGACCAGCGCGTCCCAAATGGAACGTTCCCGCCCCGTGTTCGCGGTCGAGGCTTGCCTCTTCGTTCTATAGAGCACAACTACTCAAGCTGAGGGTTGGCTGCGTGAACATGCTCGAACGTTTATACAGACAAGGACGTGTGGCAAGTCCATCGTGTAGGTCTTGTGGCTGCTGCGAGACCTTAGATTTGGGTGTCACGCTTTCAGTGCGCAGCGTATGTCGCTATTGAGATACTATCATCTCCTTGACCTGCGGTGTACGAGACTCGACGAATGTTTGTACCCCAGTGGTTGTGCGCCTAAACGTGATCAGGCTCACTTCGCTGTACTTCCTTTTCTAGAGTTAACTGACTTTGGTTTACGTTTGTAGCGTCAAAACTAAGTACTGAACCAGTTGGACAATTGTCCACTATCAGAACTGAAAGCTTTAGGTCAGTACTCTGAAAGAACATCCACGTTGAAGGCCTTACTCGCGTTAGCAAGGTTCCTGCGCTCTACGGGGCTTCACGACAGACTTTATGAACGCCGCCCGCTACCACTCTATAGTGTATGCGCTTGGTTAGTTCTCGTCTCGCTTTCTCTATATCTCCCCCTTCCACTCTCTTTCTCTTTTTATCCCCCTTAACCCTTCTCGCCGTGCAGGGTAGCCAACCAGAACTAGCTCTGGTTAACCTCCCTGCCTTTCTCTGTATTCTCTCTCTCTCTCTTCCATTCAACACAGCGTGACCTCCAGTGGCCCTACTGTGTGTGATCTGTACTGTGTTGTACTTTATTCTTTAGGCTCGTCCTGTTGCTCTTCCTTTCCTCTTTCCTCCCCTCCTTCCTATTGACACGTGTACTTGTCTTCATCGGGCGACACGTTTCACCACCTAACAAATGTTATCGCACAGCGCAGGACGCGCTTGCATGTGTCGGAAGTTTCTGGAATGTTGTCGATGGCTCCATCCACTGTCTGTGACCGAACCTTGTGTAATCTGATTGCATGTGTGCGCGACGCTAATAATGTAGAACTTTGTGGAAGGCGCGCGGGTCCCAGCGATTAGTCTGGAACGTTTGACGATTGATGTATAAAAGCCGACGCGCTTGACCCGTTGATCAGATTTCGACGACCACCGATCGTGTTCGCCGCTACCGTTGTTCTTTGCGTGTAGCCTGTTTTTGAGGGCACAATTTCGCCCAATAAAACGCTCGTTTCATTAATGACAGTTTTGCTGCCTTGTTAACCGTCACTACCACGTGACACTATCTTCCATTTCTGTGTTGTTCTCACCTCCCTTCTGAAGAGTAGGCAGGCGTTGTGCCGCTTCCGGTGGCAGTTTCCAGCCTGCTCCTCGCTTTCCCTTTCCTGTTAATCGTATATGTGTTCAAAACAACCTACTTACTTTAAGCGCCCATAAACACTACAGCGCCGTAGTTCCCTGTAGTAATTTTCTGTATTAAAGTCGAATGTTGGCCGAGTAATTTTCATGTAGGACTCAATGGCACAGCAACAACGTTACCGCACCATCACGGAATCCGACGACAGAAGTTACGTCCTAAACAAAGCGCTACTTTGCGGTCTACGCACAATGGGCGCCAGCTAATAGCGAGCGCGTTCGAAACAAAGCGGTCTTAATTAGGTGCGCTAATTAAAATCACCTCACGCAGTAGTCACCCGGGGAAATCTTTCTGCGTCAGCTCCCCTAAACAATGACAAAAAAGAAGATAAAGAAGTGTTGGGCCGAATGAGCAGGGAGCACACTATGTCCCGTGGGACAGAGGGCTGTCTGCTGCAGCCGCTCAAGCAAAAAATCGGCAACCTCAATTACACCCTCAGCCCAGAAAGAAAAAAATGAAATCTTTAAAGCAAGAGTAAGGGGCAGAATTTAATGGAACACGAAATGGTTTTCCAAGTTCGCTTGCGCGCAATCCCGGACCGTATAATGAAGAGTTTCTATTTGTTCTTGCGCTAGGCTCACGTTTGCCTTTGGGAGCTACAACCTGCGCACGTGCTCTTGCTAATTTCGCGCATATACGCGCAGTGCCATTAATGAGAGCAAACGAAAAGCTGACAATATTTTGTCGTCTCTCCCATTTCTGCACTTTTTCTGCACGTACACTAACACAATTTTCGTAATAAACAAAGGTTTGCAACGACAGAATTTTGAACGCTCTGAGCTGGCATGCGATGCAGTTGCCGTGTTCATAAATTGTCAAGTCGGACTTTAAAACTCTTGGAATGGAAAGCCGCACTTCTGGCTGCCGGGCAAACCACAAAGGACAAGGTAATCTTGCTGCAGGCGTGCCCTGAATCAAGCCGCTCTACATCTACTGCGTGATTCATACTTCAATCGACTCCACGTTTATACGTATGGCTCTTCGGCTCTAACCAGCTCTACTGGTGCGGTAGTCACTCCGTCGATGTCAATATACAAGAAGTTCAAGATGAGCCAGGTCACCAAATCGACAGGATCCGAACTTTTCGCCCTCCGTAGCGCAGTGCTGGGCAGCAACAACCACCAAATCACCAGTAATTGCAGCCAGCCCTGCAATCACTCTTATCATCTCTGCGCCACAGCCCACATGACCAACTGGAAGCAGAGATACGATTACGCTACCATCAGGCGGTGGACGGAGGCCACGACATTGTATTTCAGTGGCTAAACGGACACTGTAAGATAGCTGGCAATAAAAGTGCCGATAAAGCCCCCCGTGAGGCTCATGGTGAATGTGAAAGCACCTCGATACCATTGTCGAGAACGAATGTAGCGCGGCACCTCAATGGCCTTGCCCATATTATGACTGTAAGAAAATGGAACGCACCGGGGTTCACCAGCTGGACCCGCATATGTACCCGCATATGACATTGCAACTTTTACCTGGTTTACCTGGTGCAATTGGAATGGCGGACAGTTCCAGTTGCAGCAGATGTGGTCTCGAAGAAACGGCCAAACGTATCCTGTGTGGCTGCCCTACATACCAAGACGAGAGGAATGCCCTTCGTACAGCTTTGAAGCACTTAGACGACCGTCCTCTCGCAGAGAACATCTTGGGTCCGTGGCCTCGTGCGTCCTCTATGTGCAAGGCCACAAAGGCGCTGGTGCATTTCTTGAAATGCACCAGCTTGTATGACCACCTGTGACTGACTGAGTGGTGCACGCTTTTCTGCGTAACAATGGAGACTGTGACCTTCTTTCCTTCTCCTTTTTCAATCCCCTTTCCCACTTCCCCAGTGCAGGGTAGCCCACCGGGCTCAGTCTGGTTAGCCTCCCTACTTTTCCCTTAATCTCTCTCTTGTTCACAAATTAAGTGTTACGTAAAAGCGTTAACTTATTGGTCTACGTTAATGAGTTTGTTACTCGCACTAGCAATCATGGTCATAACGAGATAATCGTCAAGGGATTTTCGAGCCGTGCACTGCCTCCACATAGGTTGTCTTAGTGCATGCAGACATTTTTATCACTCGAGATACGAGAAATGTACTGCAAGATAACTTCCTCTTCGGCGAGTCGGTGGTTGTTGTAAGACATAATCTTTGTAGCTCAAAAATTCAGATAAGGACAAACTATACTGAAAGGAATGAACAGGCAGAAAAACACCTGCCTTTCTGTCTGCTGTTTCGTTTCACTGTTCTTTTGTTCCCCTTTGCTGAATTTTTGTGTTGCAGAAATTACGTCCTAAAGATATGAGAATTTGAGGGAGGTCTAGGTGAGTAAATAGATAATTGATTTGCGGAATTCGCTATCCGAACTGAGCATTGACGCTGTAAAAGAGAGGCCACAGGAGGGCTCCGGGTTCATTTTGATCATCTGGGTTTCTTTGCACGCACCTAAATCTTTATACGCATGGATTTTTTTTTTTTGTTTCTGTTTTTTAAAACATTTTCAAAAATATTTTTCAAACATTTTCGCCCTCATCGAAATGAGCCCACCGTGGCCGGGAGTCAAATTCACGACCTCATGCGCTTACGGAAACACAAGAGACACGGAGTGGCGGAAGATCTGTTTAGTTCTTTTTCAGTGCAGCCGCAAGGTAACCACTCCACAATTCCACCCCCCCCCTTCCCTCAGTGCTGATTAACCTGTCCTGGTTAGCCTCCCTGCATTTCATATATACTTTTTTCTCTATCTTTCCTTGTTTGTTCCCACTGTCTCGCATTTCAAGACCCGTTGTTTAGGAACTTCGAATAACAATCGTCAGCTTGATACTGAGCATGTGTTCACTCACCGTGCATTAAACGCGCATGCAAGACACGTGTGGACTCGAAGACCAACACGCTTGGAAAAGTGCACGTAAGCGCGGTCGGGCTGGGTCAGCTCGACCTCTGACTCAGTCCGCTTCCGTAGAGCTGACGTGAACGAAGCTTATGGTTTTCTGCTGCTGAGAAAGCAGGTCGCAGGTTCGGATCCCGGCCGCTCAAGACCTATATTGATGGGGGCGAAGTGCAAAGAAAGAAAGAAAGAAAGAAAGAAAGAAATAAAGGAAGAAAGGAAGAAAGAAAGAAAGAAAGAAAGAAAGAAAGAAAGAAAGAAATGCGCGTGTACTTCGAATTATGCGCGCGTTGAGAAATCCCCGGTGGTCACAAGAAATTCGGAGCCCACCATTACGGCATTGCTGCGCCTAATTACTGAGCCGTATTGGGGCGTTAAAGTACACGACCCAATGCTTTTTCGCTTAACCCATATTCACGTTTTTCGAGGATGGTTTCGTAGCACACATCCGCAGCTTACTTGTGCAAAACATGCTAAGGAAAACAGTAGAAATAAGTGACATTGCAGTGAAACGAGGTCATGATTCAGAAGTGCCGCCATCAAGGCGTAAAGTGATTAAAGAAAGATACAGGACAGAACGAGTCAACGATAAAGAAATGAAAACATGACGATAGCGGAGCAAGGCAAGAAGAATGAAATGAATAAATGAAGTCAATCGAGTACCTTTGTTCCCACTTAGTTGTACCACGTAAAAGAAAAAAAGCGGTGGTCGGAACGAAGAAAGAAAAGAAGAATTTTGAAAAGTGAGCTTCGCGGGATATGCACCACATGCGCCTAAAGTGAGCGAGCTGCTTCTTGTTGACCCAAACAGCAGCACGAGAGAGTTCACCTTCAATTTACTTTTTGTCTTCTTTCTGGTGTATATTCTTCCCGCTCGTTCTTGAGTGTGTGGGCGACGGTTTATAAGGATCGCGGTGTTGGGGGCGGAAGAGGAATGATTTCTCCTTTGGCCCTCGAATGTACTCACTTGCTCGCTTATATCTCTGTTTTCTTCCTTCTCCCTTTCGGAATGAAGCTTCGAACGAAGCTCTTCAGATGGGTTCTGAAGATCGAAATTTGCATACGTATTACACATGCGTCTGCAACCGCCTCGCGTTTTGAAGAACGCGCAGAAAACATATGCGTCCTGTTGGCACGTACTACCAAGCAGTCCATCCCCGTGCCGTCATCGTTATTCGTATATATTTTCTTTCTTTTTGTTTTTCAGAATGAAAGCACTCTGGCACGAGAAGCGGAACATGTGAAGCGACGAAAAAATGGCGGCGAACTAAAACTAGAAGTGTTCTTGCGCGTGCTTGCAAATTACAAATACATCCTGCTTGTTTTTCGTCCCCTGCCAACCGGAAGAGAGAGAAAAAAAGAAAGAAAGCTGGCCGGGTGTGGCATCGTTTGGCGCTTTCGCCTTGTTTATGAACACGTCGACGTGCCACGCGAAGCTAAGTGCGCCAAGTCCTTCACTTTGTCAGCTGCAATATAGGGCAGGTGTAGAAGTGGCTTTTGGTTTTGAAAACAAGAAGCTCAGGCCGAGGTGGCGAGGTTATAGTTTTCTCGGCAGCAATAGAAGGCAACAGACGCAGCTGACTCGCTATATTATGACGAACGGCAATATATAAATATAAGGGGTAAAGCGAATAAAAAAAAAATGTTCCCAAGGAAAGGAAAGTGATGTATAGCGTTAACACCAAAACTTACGCAATTTACGCCTATTTCTTAGCACTTCATACACATAATTACTCATCGTTTGTCTTTTTTCAATCCGGAAATTTCAGTAGCCAAGATGCTGTGCAACATTTGCTTTATTGATAGCGTGGTTTACAGTATGCGTATATTATGTTGCCGAGATAACGGAGATCAGCAGCCTGGCTAGTACATTGCCCTAGTACACTTATGCAGCTGTAATATGCACGTGTACGTCTGCGCGCATCATAGTATGAGCGAGGGATTATACGAATGCACACAGTCAACAGAACTATAACTAATTAACATAACACATAACTCTAACATAACTTAAAATTAAAACGAATAATGGGCACAAAAACGATGATGCTGGCTTTCTCGCCTTCATTTGTTTGTTTTATCGCTTCGCGCCATTGCGATAGATTTCAAGTGCGAACGTGTGACGATACCTGCGAAACAAGCACCGACCATCGGACTGGTGCAAGGCTGTGAGCTTTGGTCGAAGGTTGATTTGATAACTTGAGGACAGTTCAAATTTGAAAGCTCGAGAAACCTTGAAAGCCTTATTCATGCTAAAGAACGACTCCGGGGGCCACGTTGACACGCTTCTGGGGGCAATGACGAGAAGCAGCGTTTAAATTCTATGATACAACAAAATAGGTATCGCCGTCTTCTTCTGATATTCATCTTCTTCTGACTTCTGACATTGTTCCCTTTTTTATGCCTTTCTGTGAGGTTTCTTTCTCTGCACTCTCGCGAAAAGATTCGCGCAATTCGGGGTTTTCTTTTTCTAAACAACAATCGTTATCCATGTGGTAGACTTTTCCTTTCTTCAACGCTGTGCGCCCGGCACTTACAGGAGGCTAACAGCCTGCGTGTAAAAGCTTTACGCGGCATTCGGGACAAGAAAGTAGGGAGCGCAGAGGATAAAAGAATGGAACAACGCGTAAGATGGATGACAAATAATGCTTGGGGACAGAATCAGCTCCAAAAGTTGTAGTTTTAATGTGTAGTAAAGCATTAGAATGGTGGGGGGGGGGGGGGGATAGATAAAAAAAAATTGCAGTTCGTTCGTCCGTGTCGAAAGAATATGTGGGCCGATCCCGGAGACCGAGCAACAGGGGTCTGACCATAGCCCAGTTTTGAACCCTCTCCCAATAGAAGGGGAGAGAATGCTCAGTTTAGGCTCGTTGTGTGCGCGCTCGACAGCGGCCGGCCAGTCTGGCGTGACGACGACTCATTGTCCGCGCAAACGTTATGCGCACTGGTGCAAAACAGTCTACCCGTCAAGGTAACACCCTCTACATGCTAACGACAACTTGCCTACAACAAGACGAGGAGGAGCCATTCATCACGTACACGTACGTGGTAACCACAACGCGAAAACACTAAAGTACGTGTCATACTTCAGCACCCATAGATTCATTATATTGGGGCTAAGCACATAAAAGAAGTACAAGACGCACACAAGAGGCAAAGGCTGGACGTGTATGGCATGTGAAATACAAGACGAGGGAAGTATATATATATATATATATATATATATATATATTGTCTTTTATACCATCGTCATCGTCATCATCTGCCTATGTTTATGTTTTTATGTCTACTGCAGGATGAAGGCCTCTCCCACCGATTTCCGATTACCCCTGTCTTGCACTAGCTGATTGCAACTTGCGCCTGCGAAATTTCTGATTTCATCACCCCACCTGATTTTCTCCCATCCCCGACTGCGATCCCTTCCCTTGGTACCCATTCTGTAACTCTCTAATGGTCTACCGGTTATCTGCCCGACGCATTACATGGACTGGCCAGCTCAAATTTTTTTTTTCTCTTAATGTCAACTAGAATATGAGCTATCCCTGTTTGCTCTCAGCTCCACACCGCTCTCTTGCTATGTGTTACCGTTACCCATAACATTTTTCGTTCCATCGCTCTTTGCACGGTCCTTAACTCTTTCTTTGTTAGCCTCCGGGTTTCTGCCACATATGTTAGCCCCGGTATGACGCAGTTATCGTACGCTTGTCTTTTCAACGACAGTGGTAAGCTTGCAATCAGTGTTTGATAATGCCTGCCGTATGCACTCAAACCCATTGTTTATTCTTCTGTAATTTTCCTTCTCATGATGAGGGTCCCCTGAGTAATTGACCTAGGTAAACGTAGTCCTTCACAGACTCTAGAGGCTGACTGGTGAGTCTGAAGTCTTGTTCCCTTGCCCAGCTATTGATCATCAGCTTTGTCTTCTGCAACCCACTTATATCTTATCTTCAACCCCAATCTTATACTCTCTCTGTTCAGGTCCTCAATCATTTGTTGTAACTTGTCCCCAGTGTTGCAGAAGAGGACAATGTCATCTGCAAATCGAAGGTTGTTGATATAGTCACCGTCGATCCTTACTCTTAAACCTTCCCGGTTTAATAGCTTGAATACTTCTTCTATGCACGCAGTGAATAGCATTGGAGAGATTGTGTCTCCTTGTCTGACCCATTTCTTTATAGGCATCTTCCTACTTTTCTTGTGGAGAATTAAGGTAGCAGTGGAATCTCTGTAGATACTTTCCAAGATATTTACGTAAGCGTCCTGTACTCCTTGATTACGTAATGCCTCTTTGACTGCTGGTATCTCTACTGAATCAAATGCCTTTTCCTAATCTATGAAAGCCCTATAGAGGAATTGATTGTACTCCGCACATTTCTCGATTACTTGATTGATGACATGGATGTGATCCACTGTAGAATATCCCTTGCTGAAACCGGCATGTACCCTTGGTTGACTGAAGTCCAGTGTTGCCCTTATTCCATTGGAGGTTATCTTGGTGAATATTTTATATAATACTGGAAGTAAGCTAATGGGTCTATAATTTTTCAATTCTTTCACGTCTGCCTTTCTGTGGATTAGTATAATGTTGGCATTCTTCCAGTGCTCTGGGAACTTTGAAGTCGATAAACAGTTCATTAAAGGGCCTGTAGTTTTTCAAGCATTATGTCTCCTCCAGCTTTGAGTAAATCGACTTGTAGCCCATCTTCTCCTGCCGCATTTGCCCGTTTCATGTCTTGCAAGTCTTGCATGTCTTGCTGCTTTTGCTATATCTTCGAGGTTGCTGATGATATTCCAATGCTTCTCTTTCAGTGCATACATCTTGGTTAGTCCGATTCCAAGCTTCCTTCTCACTGATTTCAGGCAGCGTCACTTCTTTTACTTCGTTTTGAAGCTTTCCAACGTTATAATTTCGAATATCCCTTACTTTCTTCTTGTTGATCAGTTGTCACAGTTGAGCGAATTCTATCTGATCTCTTGAGTTAGACACTTTAAGTATTAGTCGTTTCCTTATTAGGTCCGGTCCTTTGTTTCTCCGCAGATCATACCTACTGCTTCCTTTGGTGCCTTGCTTCACACTTCAAGTGCTGCTTCAGAAATCAGCCTAGTTAATACCATACACACGCAAGCATTGCTCTTCCTACAGCACATGTACAAAACAGCTTCAACAGTATAGCAGAAGCTAGCCGAAGCCGAATATATCGCTACGCATATCTCGGATAATTCCCATTTAGAGAGGTTCCCCTAACAGTTGGCAGTTGCGCAGCTGTTCTTCTATGTTCTTCCCGGTGTTGTCTTTCGTACAGAAGCCAGCTCAGCAGTCCGAGTGATTTACTAACAAGTCAAATTGTTGATGTCTTCTTGAGATTTACGCCCTAAAGCAACATGACCGCTTTAAAAGACACAGGGGCGTTTTCTTGTCTTTGATTGCCCGCGATTTGCAACCCAGTCGCCAAAACAACTTTAAATCATTTCAGTTGCTTATTTGAGTTGCGGGAGGAAGTGGCGCGATTGATGAACTCTGGCGTCAACCTACACTTACGCGACGCAATCTCGCCACTTGGTTCAAGAGGGCGGTCGCCAGCGCGGCTGCGGCGTTATTTTTTGCGCGGCCCCGAGCGCTCAACGAGGCGTTGTTCTATTTCGGCGTCGCCGGCGCGCCGCCTCCCAGACCCCGGCGTCGGCTGGCGTCGGCCTGACTGCCGCGCTGTGCCGACGACGTCGACGTCGCATGCCGCTAGCGCCTCGTACACCGTCGGTGATGTCGCACGCCGTCGATGCCACCAAGGGGAGCCGTGAATTAACAGGAGACGGGAGGGGGGCGGGGCACGGTACTCATCGTTGCCAGCAGCGGTAGATTTGTGGAGCGTTCATGATTGTTTAAACACGCAATTCGCTATTATTACCATACGTTGAAGTGCGTTGAAGTCGAAGTTCAGTGCTACTCGCTGAAAAGAACACCTGTACAATCCTTTCTATTTAGAAGCACGCCTTAGAAAGAAAAAATTAGACAACAGTATACGGATCTCACGCATTATGGGAATTCGTGCACTAATGAGGAACACATAATAACTTTACACTGATAAAATGAATTTTTAAACTTCATTTGCGTTATTATCACGCGAATAGGTTGATTGTACTAGCAAAGGAAATGAAGATCCAAGTCGCATTTCATTTTTTTTTCCTTATCTTTAGCCCCGAAATCTTAGAGTCCAGTACTTCAGCATGACGCCAGGAAATTCAAAGGATTTTTTCGCTTTTGGGGCGTGGCGGTTCAGTAAAAGCAGTCTTTGATTCTTTTGAAGAGTACAGTGTAGGACCTCTTGATGTGTATCGTGTAACACCCCTAAACGGGGTCTTTAAGGTATTAAACGGTTTTGATGAGGTGATGTGAGGTAGTGGTGCATATAAGTGATGCCGACTATTTCTTGTCCTGTAGGCTGAACACAGTGGGGGGGGAAAATTGGCTGGGGCTTAGCTAAGGTTAAGCCTGGATATCTCGAAGTGCAAAGGCTCGGTGATGCTTATGGTTTAGCTTATGGTTATGCTTTATGATTTAGCCTGTGGTTATGCTTACGGTTTAACTTATGGTTATGCTTTATGATTTAGCCTATGGATATGCTTACGGTTTAACTTATGGATTTGCTTATGGTTTAAGTTATAGATATGCTTACGGTTTAGGTTAGGGTTATGCTTTATGATTTAGCCTATGAATATCCTTACGGTTTCACTTATGGATATGCTTTGGTTAGCTTATGGTCATGCTATACGTGTGCCATGTGTAGTTATGCAAATTGCTCATCAATGATATATACCATAAATTATGCAGGATTATTAAACTTCTTTATTCATCATTGTTGGGCACATTGTCTTGCGATTTCTGTACAGCCATAAACACAGCTCTCTGTATCGGTAGTATCACTCTCTTCTCCTTCCATGTTGAATGCGCACGCCTTTTCTCTGGCAAGCGGTTATATAGTCGGCCTCCGCGATAAAGACGCGCTTGCGGCGAACGTCAAACGATGACGCATAGCGCGCGGCAGTGGCCACCTGCGCAGACTCTGAACACGCTTACGGAGCCAATTCCGACTATGAACACGCTTACAGCGCTAATTCCGACATACACCGGCTCGCGCGAAGCGCGGTGTTGGCTAGCGTAGTGAAGCTTTTCGCTTCAAAATGTCTCAAGGGTTAAGCATCGGAACGCAGGTGCGGCAATATAAAAGCGACTCGGCATTTTGTGTATTCTATGCGAAGACAGTCTAACGTTGAGTGTACTTGCAACCATAAACGACTGCGAAAAAAAATCTGCCCGAGTATTCTCAGGGTGACTTAAAATGAGGCACTACGTGATGTATAAGCGTAGCGAGTTCAAACGGGGCACCCAAGACGACAGAGAAGAAGGTCGATTTCTCCGCCGCTTAGCGTGTCCCATTTGAGCTACTCATCGCTTCAGTTAAGTTCGTAATCTCCTTGGAACGCAAGGAACGCGGGTACTATTGACCAAGAAAATCTAGCGGTCAATTAATGACTAGCGCGTTTAATGTGCAATCGCTCACCTACGGTGTGCGCACGAAGGGCATGGCTCTTCAGATTCCAGCTTTTAAATGTCACGCAATTTTCTCACGAAAAGGCAAAGTGCTGCTTTGCATGTAGTTCAATAGACAGTGCACGAACTTCGAACTATTCACGATTTATAGACAATGCCCCTTTCGCCGCATCGCTCGACGACACGGACGAAAACAGCGCATTGCATGGGGAGTAACTGTTGTCAGTCGTGCTCCCGTTGCTCTCTTTCCGACTAGGGACTATACATTTACTTTCCGAAATTTGCACACGGCACGCCCATTCATGCGGTTAGTCTTTTGAGAGACGAAAGCGCCTTTTCAGGACTAACTGCTCAGTTACTCCCGTTTTCCCCGGAATTTTCCTAGTGTAGAAATATAGACCCTTTTCCCGGCCATTCAGTGGGCGCTGCCATGTTTGATCACGCGGTGACGCGTCCATTGCTTACCTCAACTGCCTCCGTTGCCTATTTGTTTACAACGGATGTACGTTACACCGCTGTAGCCCTGCAACGCTCTGTTTCGGTGGGTATATTGTAGAAGGTGACTGGGTGGACGACACGCGAACCTTTGTCCACAGCTTCAGAGAACATGTAAGCGCTTTCGGAGCTCATTACGCTTTGTCTAAACAGCGCGAGTAGCGTATACGGTGCTTGTACTAAAAGCGAGGCTAAATATTCATTCCAAGCTATCTTAACTCTCCGCTATCAGTGTGTTTAGCTCTTCGTTCTTTGTTTAGAAGATACTTTTAAGCAGTGGTTTGTCAAGTTTATGACTCAGTAACGTTCCCTGGGCGGTCACTATATGACTGCTTATTTTCTGCCTCATCGCTCGCGGGTGTGCTCAGTTGCGATATATTTGTTCTTGCTAGGCACAAAGCTTGTAACGTAGATGTTTTGTACGTTGTAATAACTTGTAGCAAATACGTATTATCGCTAGTGACTTGCTTACTGCATGGATCGGTACGAAACGCTACGATTCGAACATTAGTGTGCTGTCGGTGTAGGCGCCGTCACCCAGGTTTTGGCACATTGATTCAAGTATGCACCCGTTCACTCACTAGTGATACGTTGGAGATAGAGTGGGCGTAAGCTTGCGTTTGAGTTGGGGTGGATGTGTGTAGATAACGTGCGAGAAACTTACTATATGCCAAGAAGCGGCGCTACTCGCTTTGTCACCCTATAACGAGTGGTACTCATTCGTTAAGACGTTCCTTGGTTGAAGTCCTTTCCTTGGAGGTTAGCGAAACAATTTTAGCGGATGAGGGAATATATTTTTTTTATCCTGAAGGGAAGCCGTGCATCGCGAAGAGCCGGAAACTCAGGCAGTCCTTATGCAGCAGCGGTCCATGAACTTGGACACACCCATTCATTCCATTCCTTATTTTGCCAGTCACAATTTTTGTAGCCAACTACTGCACACGTCTTTACTCGACCGCTCCGCATGAATGGAGCACAGTTGGTTAGCGGAAACTCGGTTGCATTTCCGACAGCTAATCGCACAGAAGCCGGGCAGAAGAAGGTTTCGCATTTGTGCGCTTTCGATGACACAACGTGCGGCGCGCCGCCGAAAGCGCCATCTTGATTGTCTAGAGCAAAGTCCTTCGCGAAAAGAGGCAATATGTTGCAGTAGGCCTAAATGATTTCCGACGTCACTGGTGCACGCCCATCTTACCAGAAGTATTCACATCACGCAACGTGCGTTAAATTCTCAGCTTCCACAGCAGTACTATACATAAGTGAATCGAGATCATTCACACGTTTTCAGCGCGCTGACTGTAGAACGCTATCGTGGTCTCTATGATTTCAGTGCATATCACTCCCTGCAGGTGGCAGTCGTAAGCAGTTATTCAGGCGGTGAAGAGATTCAGAGATAAAGATTCTCTAGTAAACACCCACTTGCACCCGAAAAAGAAAACTAGAACTCGGCTGCGACAGCGTCGACAGAACGGTCGTCGGATTGAATGGCAAGGCCATTCGGAATTTACTTGTATTTACATCCGTCATCGTATACATTTCAGAGCAGCTGGTGGTGCTCTCGCCGATCCGAAAGCGTAAAGGCATCTAATGCCACTGCTCTCCACAGTAACAGAGAAGGAGAGACGAAAAGAAAAGAAGAGAAGGCAAGGATTTTAACCAGGAAAGCCTCATGTTTCCTACAATATACGTTGGGAATGATTAACAGTGATTAGAAACTTGGGAGAGTGGCAGAGCAGACGCAGTGAACGCATGCACGCGCTCGGAGTGTGTCACGCATTCACAAGCGCTCCCACATGCCAGTCGTGCTCAATAGGCACAAAAATGCCTTCACTGTCATGCGGGCCTACGAGCAGTGAGGACGGTGTTTTGTAGCCGCTTCACAGGCCGATCATACAGTCGTCGCAGTGCACGGGAAGGCGATGGAAGTTCAAGTCGAGGACACTGGCACAATAAGCGTCCCTGCTGGCAACCCCGGACGCAGCGTGCGGCACCGATTAACGAAGCCAAGTTGTTGAAGGTATATCGCCGCGATGCACGTTTCCCGTGAGCGACACCTCCGATCGCTTATCACGAGTCAAGAGCGTACAACATCTGTACATGTCGTCGCGAGCATGCGCCGTGTAACCGGGTATGTTTACTATCGAGATCAGAAGCGCGAATGGTTACGAGATTGAGCTCGCAAAATCTCGGTGCATGTAGTAACACGCTGATGATCCGTACTTCGTCTTCGTTATAAATGGATTCCGCTTTTTTTTCTTTTTCACATTCCCAGTGCTGAGGGTAAGTGACGCCGGAGCGAGAAATGCGTCAAGCCTTCTACAAGAATACATTATACAAGAATACACTACATAGGAAACTCTGACGCTGTCAGTGCTCAGCTACCATGACAATGGTGGGTAGTATATATTTATTTATTACAGCGAAGCTGTTAGCCTCTGGCTGGTCCGCATTTTTCCTGTCGCCGTCCGTGGGTAAATATGTGGGCTGATCCCAGAGGTGAAGTATAGTCTTCAAGCACTCAGCTAAGTGAAGCAAAAAGTGCATACATGCTTTGGAATCATTCATACAACATACAGAACAGCATTCGTTTCAATAAAGGACAAGCACGCAACCAGTACCCGAACCACATAATTGACGATAAGGCGCTCCTCATAACAATGCGAAGCGCTCCCCGCATACGTTTCCCGGTAAACATTACTGTTATACAAGCTCCCACGGCGACGGCACCTTGCGACGTAGCGAGTGACGTCACTAGCATTTCGTATAGACCCTTTCTCTGTTTACAAACCACAGGCCTTGAACGCCTTCCGGTCTTGCTCATTGACGTAGCCCGCTAAATTTAGCGAGCAAGAAAAGCATTGGATGCGATGTCGAGTAGCAGGAGTGCGTTAAAAGTCTAAGCCCGAAGATGTTGAACACTTTTCCTGTATACATAACGATAATTTTACAATTTTCATGCTTGTGGCTTCAGGCGTTCTTGCGGGGTCATTTATTACGATGTATCTTCCTAAATTTCCAATAAGTACACCTACTAAATGCACGAATACAACGCGCTTCAGCGCTCGCGCATAAACATTTGGAAGTGTGGCATTGATAACGCAGCGCTAGGTTAAAAATGATAGGTTTGCTGAGTTACAATGACGCTTGAATTGACGAGGGCCAAGTTGAGACAAGTCCATGTACTGTCTGCCCGTCACTGGCTGGCTGGCTGGCTCGCTCAAACTGTCACGTCTGCTGCACCCGTAGCATCGGAGTTCCTTCGAGTAATTTTGTAGGAAACCCCGCCGTTATTACTGCCCGCTCAAGCGTGAAAGAGTCGCGCTCTTCGATGCCATTTGAAACGGAGCCCGAGCAATGAGAAACACAAATCGCCAGAACATGCCGCAGAACAGGGGGAAGCTCCCATTGGAAACAGATGGTCTGGGGACCCACGAAACACTACTAAAGAAATAGCGCAGACTTTCAATAGTTGAATGCGTCCAAGCGCTGTTACAGCGAAACTATATATACTGCGCCATTTTCACGGGGATTTGCGTCTCAATATTTGTGCGCGTGTTTGTGTGTGTGTCTAATGAGTATATAACATACCTCAGCCAACACCTCAAGTAGCATGCCATTTCATCAACCCCGGCACAATATTTCACTTTCATTTAGACGTTCCCCAATAGTCGTGTGTACGTGAGAACTCCCATGACTTCTTTTTGTCTGTCATGCGTATAAGGAGATGGCGCAAACGTAGTGGGGACCGATGCCATGAAACGCATGATGTGAGAATGGAAGCGATGGCTGTTATCGTCCAACCGAAACGAAAACGTGCGTATAGTGGCGACACCATCACGCAACAGAATACGCTGCAATCATAAATAGTTGTAGACTTCGTCCGATGACGCCGATACCTGCCAGACCACGGATTTCAAATGATCTTATGGGGCTATCGGCGCATATAGATTCCCATCTTTCATCCCCCGATCCCGCTCCCATGTGTAGGGTAGCAAACCGGTTAAGCTAAACTCGTTAACCTCCCTGCCCTTCCTTCTCCACTTTTTCCTTCCTTCCTTTATGAGGAGTGCAAAACGTACGCACATTTAAATATGAAACACCCTTTAATGAGTGAAGTTGCCAGTATAACAATCGTCACAATTCAAGTGGTCTTTCCCCTTTCTTCAGGGTGTGTACTTTTCTGCGAAGAATACTATACTTTTTAAAAAACTTACGCATGATATGACAGCTAAGCGTTATATGGCTAGACTCCTGGGCATTTTTGTTCTACATGAACAAATACTATCATCATAAATGGTTCATACACTTGTAAGCAAGCGAAAAAATTTAATGACTCATGGTCGCGCAAGGTTGATGGCTGCTCCCTGTGCGTGAATTAGCTGCGATGGCACTACCCCTGTTGTCGTTGTCGGTGATTTCAGTGTGGATGTGTCGGTACCGAAAAGGGAGCGGTTTCGCGTTCCGTGTTGCAGACCACACGGAACGCGATGCCACAACGATCCGGCCTAACCGACCGTGCATCGTACGAGCATCGATTTGACATTATCAAAGAATGGCATTGCAGTTGCGAGTGAAATAATGACCACACTGATCAAGACAATAAATGAGTGTGCGTACCTTTCGTGTGGATGACGACCCATCAAGATACCAAATCAATTCGTGTCTTTGTTGAAGTTTATGTGTCACTTCCGTGCCGTGTGCTAAACAGCTTCGCTGGTCAACCACTTTCACAAGGTGCAATGGCTTATGATTTTAGATTGATTTTGTTCAGAAAGTCCACTGATGTCGCGAAAATGTCAGTAGAAGCACCACAGTATTTCTAAATCAATTTTCGCAAGGGATGGGCGCACAAATGTTGCCATTTTTGAAGAGAAAACAGTTCACCAGTGGGGACAATAAATTACTGCAAAAATAATGCCCACTGTTTCTATGGGACAAATTGATTTTATTAAGTACACGGCTTTTTCATTTATGGAGCACTTTTCATCCAACTAGTGGTGGCGTTCGAATTTATGCGAAGCGGGTAGCGTCTTATACGAAACAAGTTCACAGGAGCCTCCACGCTTCCCCTGCGGTCTACAATTTTTCCAGCAGTGACGGAGACGGAGCGCGGATTTGTACCGTTGAAAGAGAATGGTGGGCTCCCTCGCGATTTATAACTTTGGGAGACGCCTATGATTATGCACTTTTAAATCGCCCCTCCCCTCTCCACCGCCCTTCCATGTAGTCTTTCCCTCGCTGCCATGAAGAAAACGAGCTAAAGGGGAAGTGGTACCTTTTTGCATTCAAGGGAACGGTTTCATCCATCTGTGACTGCTGTAAAGTCAAGAATAGCGCGCTTAAATTCGAACTCGCCCTGTACATACGCTATATCGTGCGTGCGGAGCTCAATGCCTTACTAAAGCGGGTCGCCGAAAACATTACATACATGCGCAGGTTACGCCCACAGACACCTGACATAAGTATTCATGTTTTGGGCCTGAGGCTTAGCAACCGCCAAAGTGACCACTTTATTCTAAGACGAGCGTAGAATTGGCGGCGACTGCATATTTAGATTATTGTTTCTTTACCGCTTGACTGGCAGATCGATTCGAAGTGGTTTATGTTCCAAATGTGTAAATGGACACACTTCTAAGACAAGGATAAATGAATAAATAAATAAATAAATAAATAAATAAATAAATAAGAGGAACAAGAAAAAAACATCAATATCTGCTCATGTTATAATCTCATGAACATGTACTGCGACAGCGTGTGGGGGATATCATACTTGGAGGACCTCCGAGCAAACATTTGAGCCCGATGGATTTTTTTATTCAACTCCAGAATATCGTGTGAGCTACGCTTTTGTCTCACCGTTTGTCTCAGTTGCCGCTTTATCTCAGCCTTCGCCTTTTCCCGATGGCGCTTGTCTGAAGGAAAAAACAAAAACGATGTAAGTGTCTACGTGTAACAGGATATGTATAGACGCACACACGGGGTGCTCACACCGGTTGTCTAAACACTTCGATGTGCGTAGTGCGGACTTTGAAGAAGAAAACAAAAAAAAACTGCTTTTGGCAGTAACAACTACAGCAGTTTGGACGTATTCGTTGCAAACGCGTCAGTAGCCGCCAACACACGATGCTTCTGTTGCCTTCAGAACGGTGCACGCCGGAGCCCTTGATGACCGAGGAAATCGCCTCTTCACGCTAGCGAAATAACGACAGATTTTCTCCAGCGAGGGAGGAACAAAAAGAAAGAAACTAACTTTTTCCAAGTCATCGGAAGGACGATAAGACTGAAAGAAGAACAAGATGTAGCTAGGTTGATGGCTTCGGCGTCAACAGGCCAAAAAAGGCAAAAAAAAAAGAAAGAAGAAGGAAAAGAAAAGCTGTAGTTATTCAGCAAGTAGCGCTGCAAGTGCACCCAAGCAGTCCCACCGCGCCGAAAGTGGAGTCCGCCATCTTTGAGTCGTCAGCGCGGAGGCGCCGTCTGGACGCTAATGAGAGAACGAGCGCGTCTGCACCTGCTCCCGTCCGCGCATGCGCTCTCATCGTAGCCAAGCGCAGAGTCGCGCTTTGTGCACACCCTGCCGACGTAATCGACGAAGAACGAAGCCTTCTTGGTCGTCCCGCGCACTTATGCTGAATGGCATAAATCGTCATAGTAAGCAATGTCCACTGCCACACTGCTAAATGCTACATTTTGACGCAGAGTAAGGTCAGTTTAGAAAAAGTGTCAAGTTGCCTTTCCGACAATGCACGATCACCCAACTAATGTTGACCAGCACATCGATAAAAAGGTGATTACTGCGCCGCTTGTGTCGTGTTTTCACTCTCGCCTCTTAGATATGACGGGAAAAAATGCGGGAGAGCGAAAGCAATAACTAGGAACTGGCTGCGCATTAATCAGTGTTTTAACAATGCGTAGGCCGCCATTTTTCGAGCTATCATTTGCATTGCGAGAAACGTTGGCAATTTTCTATAGGGTTCATTATTCCTTGGCGAAAGATTGCTGCAGTGTCTTGTTATATGGGGGAGTGTATACGCATGTGTCCAGATGCTGGCACTGCACAGAAGCGCCTGGAGCCCCTATGCGCTGAGGTGTATTTATGACATCACGTTTGCCACTGTAACACCGTATGATATACAGGAAAAAAAAAACTGGTGTGCATTTACAAAAGCAGAACTTTCGCAGTGACTCGCCGCGACTATCCCAGAGCTTACGATACAATCCATAGCATTCCAACGCAGTCGCCCCCAAGCACCTCCGAAAGATCACAACAGCAAAGGTTTCACGCCGACCTTTGATTGACTTGACTCTCGCACCGGCTGCAGTAACGTGAAGAGCCAGCTCGTAACTTCGATTTCTGATGCGACCATCTACCAGTGTGTACCGCATTGGTCACTTCCAGACATTAGTTACGCTATCGGCGGGGCCCATAATAGTATACAGCGGTCCTTCTTCGGAGCATCACTTTTCGTTGCCAGTCTTCTGCTTCGCTTGGCATATTCGAGTATTGCTATAAGGATGCAATCGCAAGAACTTTATTAAGCTGTCACCCTTATAGAGACCGAATGCATGCAGTGAAAAAAACAAAAACGATAGCGACATGCTGCAATGAGCATGTCAATCGGAAAAGAAAGAGAAAAGGATGAGAAACATAGAGACGTTAATTAGAATTGGCTCTTTCTTATACGTGAGGCACGACAAGGTAGGGGTAATTGAGAAAGAGAGAATAGCTGTGTAACATTCCGAAGTCACAATTGCAAGGAGACAGAATCTCTCCAATGCTGGCCACGGCTTGCTTAGCAGAAGTATTCGAGATATTACACTCGGAACGATTAGGAGTGTGGATCATCGGCGAATAGCTCAACAACCTACGGTTTGTAAAAGAGATTTCCCTGTCCAGCAACACCGGGGATTAATTGCAACGAATGATTGAAGACCATAACCGAGAAAGTATAAGAGTAAAGTTGAAGATTAATATGCTGAAGACAGAGACAATGTTCAATAGACTGGCAGGGGAACAGGAATACTTCATTTCCAGTCAACCTCTTGAATCTATGCAGGAGTACTTTTATCTAGGTCAATTAGTATAATGAGATCCTACTCATGAGAAGGAAGCTAACAGTAGAATAAAAATGGGTTGGAATGCACACGGCTGGCATAACCAAACCCTGATTGGGAGCTTACCACTGTCGTTGAAAATAAATGTGTACAATCATTGCATTGTACCGGTGCTAACATACGTGGCAGAAACTTCGAGGTTAACTAAGAAGTTCGAGAACATGTTAGGGACAGCGCAAAGAGCGACGGAACGAAAAATGTTAGGCGCAACATTGAGAGGCGGTAAGAGAGCAGTGTGCATGAGAGAGCAAAATGGGATAGCCGATATTCTAGTTGATATTAAGAGAAATAAATGGAGCTGAGCATGCCATGTAACGCGTAGGTGCCCCGATGAGCATGCCATGTAGTCAGCATACCATGTAACGCCTTCAGTGCACCGATGCCGTGCGCGCATCGGCGAATTTTTCTGTGCTGCGCACTTCCGCATGCCATTACTAGATGGCGAGATTTGCTCGTTTACCTCTGATGCAATGGCACATTGGGAGATCCGGGATGTGCAGTAGTCGACGGCTGCGCCGGCACCATCATGATCAAAAGGTTCGGTGCAATGTAAGGGATGCGCCTCGTCAAAGTTGTGAAAAAAAAGTGCGGCCCTAACACGATTCTATACGCTACGTGCCAGCAAAACTGCATGCTGTACCTCGGACAGCTTTTTCTCATTTTTGTGGCTGTCTGTGGTCGTCTCTTCGGAGAAGCGGCCTTAGAGTGAGGTCAAGAATAAGGTCCACGAGCTCGAACTGTCGACGGTAAGCGAAGAAGAAGACACGGGAACTGACGCTGTTGTACCGGAAAGTTAGCTTCTGTACAACACACGCACGCGCATGTACGCACACTATACACAAAACCTGTTCGATTCAAATTTCCTTCCTAGTCGGCGAGCTTAGGCGAAGGCGCAGCCAGACTTGACAATTACAAGCTGCGTGCGTACGTACGGTGAACTTTCGCGATAATAACATGTACAGCATCAAGATTGGCTTGAACTTAGTCTTCCTAACAATTCTAGTCTAAGAGGTTTTTCGTCAATACGGGCTGGATGTAGTGTTACCGCAGTGAGTAACACCACTAAAATTACGTAGCCTCCACACAGGCATGTGTTGTTGTGTTTGTTCCCACGCTTCTCCGCTTGTCTACCGAATTGGGTCACCTCTACAACAATCGTAAACCAGCTAGCCCACCAACATCATCTTAGCAAGTTGCCCAGTCTCAAACGCACGGCTGTTCACAAGAAGCTTGCAGAAGGCGCAGTTCGCCTCGACGATTAACTGCAGAGAACTGGCGAGGAGTGGGACTTCCCTGTAAAGCTGAGGGCCGCACTGTTGTCCGGACCTCAGGTAGAGCACGCGGCTTGAATGTGTATACGGCCGCTAACTCGCGAGCTCGCACTCTCGCTCCGGGCGCTCTGCCCGGCTGACGCCAAGGGCGAAGGAGACGGGGGGACCATCAGCGTTCGTTAAACTCTCACCGCACGGCGACCGCGAGAAGTTCAAAGTTTACCGCCCTCTCCATCTTGGCGCAATTAAGCCTTTCGTGCAAGCATCCGCTGCGTTGCGTAGGTGTGTTTACGCAACGAATTTCGCAGGAAACCCGGGGAAGTCAGCGTGCAAACGGCGTACGATTATAAGCGTGGCTCAGGCAAAAGCGTGCGCATGCGCTCCGTGGAAAGAGGAAATATAACCTGATAACCGGAGTAATTGTCCGGTTGGCTAGCTACTCTTTACTTGGGGGGGGGGGGGATATATTGTATTAGTCGACCTAGTGGACTATCCATTGCGGCCGCTGCTTATTGGCTAGGGCCGCCCGTCTCCTCCTCCCTCGTACAGCTACATCCAATTAGCAGCGCCCGAAATGGACAGTCCAGTAGGTGGATTCTTACAGAATACCCCCCCTGGAGAAAGACACCGGGAAGGGGGCAGGCGTGTGAAGCGGAAAGGACAGAAAAAATATATATTTTTAAATGAGAACCTATAAACATAATCTATCCGCGCAAACATATTGAAGACGCCTGATAACAGCTACAGTCTTTCATGTAGCGCCGATGCTATTGAAGCGAAGAAACACGGCGTCCTTAAGGCACGTCAAGGTGACGTCATCTGAAACCCGGATTGAATGCTTTAGTTTTCCTTTAGGGGGCCATTGGCAAATTTGTCGAGCGTGGTGTAGGGAGCTCTTCTTTGCGCACTAAAACGAGACCGTTTACGAAGAAGACGCGCCATTTTGGGCAGCTACAGGAAAACGATGAATGCACCTGGTTCCGATTTCACAGCGCTGCACATTCAAACAAGTGAAAAGGTTGCAGGGAAATTGGAGGCTTCATGCGAAACCTTTGTATGATTTGAATGCGTGGAGTTGTGATACCGGTCTCTGCTGTTGCTCTGCCGATTAGCAAGAGTTACTCGAGGAAGATTTCTAAGGACTGCCAGGCCACGAGCGAGTTCAACAGAAAGTTAGAGAGAGAAATAAAGAGCGATGAAATACGAAAGGCAGAAAGTTTAATCAGAAGAAAAAAAATACGGTTTGCTGCACTACACTGGGGTTAAGGGCAACGTGGAAAGACAAGAAGGAAAGAGAGAGACCGATACAGAGCACACGCACACATAACTGTTGTTCACAGCACAAGATAACAGTTAGCGCTTTTCAGTGGTAGAGCCTCTCGAGCAGGCTTGTCGTACGTAAGAACTTCAACAATACTTGATAGGTTGACCCATCTCTTTCTGTGTCGCTTACTTCGTGTTGTTCCCGTCACATCTAAAGTAATAATATGCAACAAAGCTAAACGACGGCTGGCCCATGAACAAGCGCTTTTGAACATCTAGGATATATTGTTCGGAGCCTTCAGCAGCAGTGATTGACATATTTTACAAAAGATATAAGGCAAGGAAATTTGTCAGATATTCCAGTTATCTGTGCCACTACAATGTAGCAGCCCCTCGAATCCCTTTTATTTTATTTTTCGCGGTACTTATAAGTGTTGATCGATGCACTCAGCCGGATAACATGAGGACGTATTTCAAGGAACAGGAGGTAAGCCGCAGATTTTGTTAAATTGGTATAAATTCATTACTGCTCGGATTAAATACTGCAATGGGGACACGCACCCAAGAGTGAAATCCTGTCGAACAAGCCTACAATGAAACAGTTTGCCTACCGAAGGATTGCGTATGTGACGGCCTATTTCTCATCTCCCGTGCGTGTTGTGAACGCCTGTATAGAGCGTAGACCGCTACAAAGAATCTGCCTGTAGAACAAAGGTGTTTAGGCATCTACCATGAGTGATTTGCTTTCCATGCAACGAAGGCACACAGCAGCGTCGATGCGGCGCTGCGCAGCCGCCACACGGAGCTGCTGAAAGTGCATGGAACAACAGTGAGCGCAATGCCAGAGCGGGCAGGAGCGAGTGCCAAAACGTCATGGCGCTCTTCTCCCACCTTACCACCTTCTATATCATGACGTAACGAAAAAAAAAAAGACACCAGGGTAACCAAAACGCAGAAGCTAGTTCGTCGAAACGGTGTTATAGTAAATTATTCGTGGCACCCCAAGGTTCGCACGGTATTTTTAACAGCGGAGCTGCTTAAGCTTCCGTTTCGCCGTGGAGCGTTACCAGAAAGCTCAGCACAGCTATGCACCGCCTCGCGTTGCCTAGCAACCACCTGCGAACCACCTACATCTCCAAATGTAATGTTATGCAGGTATCTCGGAAACACCCTAACAAAGATAACCCGTACTTGTTAAACTCGACAGCCCTATGCACCGTTGAAATATATCGTTATCCCGGTATCACTATTAACAGCAGGTTGGCCTAGTCTGACCATATCACAAAATTGGCTACCGACACCACTAAATCACTTGGTCACGTCAGACGTAGCCTTGCGTTGTGCCCCTCATCCACAACAAAACTAGCTTATGAAACTTTCATTCGAAGTAAACTTGAATACGACTTAGTTATTTGGGGCCTGCACCATGCTTACTTAATTAACATATTAGAATCAATACAAAATCGTGCCGCTAGATTCATCCCTTCAAGGTGCAGTCGTGAAGAAAGTGTCAGTGCGATTGAATGATCCCAAGGACTCGAACCATTGGTGTTCCATCGGAAAATTGCAAAGCTGTGCCTTTTCCACCGACTATATTTTAACTTCCTTCAACTACATGGAAAGCTTATAATCCCACCAAGCCGTTAATCTCGTTGCCTTTTTAACTCTTGCAGCCTCCAGCGCTTGCATGGTTCAACATTTTTGTTTAATAAATCGTTTTTGCCTAGCGCCATCGTAGAGTAGAAAAATTTGCCAGATAGTGCTGTCAGCGAACGTAACCCCACTATCTTCAAACAGCTGCTTACTGATCACCTCAAACCCTAACCTTATAATGACTTTATGTGTTTTCGTTCTTTTGCGATTGCCGTTTCACATTGTGACTATTCTGGTGATTTGCTGTTGCATTCTATTCAGTGTGCCTCCTGGCCTTTTTCTTTCTCTTTTCTGTTCTCATACGAATCCACAGGCTGAGTTTTCTATTAAATTGTAACCATATGTTTGTTTCTATTCTTTTCTTCTGTAACCCCCACCCCCGTATGTAATACCCCGACAGGGGTCCTTAAAGGAAAACAAATGATGATGATGATGATGATGATGATGATGATGATGATGATGGTGGTGGTGGTTGTGGTGGTGGTGGTGGTGGTGGTGGTGGTGGTCGTGGTGGTGGTGGTGGTGGTGGTGGTGGTGGCAGCATCGAGCCACCTAACCTCCTCGCACCCCACGCGCGTAGGGCGGAGTCATAACGTCACAGGCGAGTAAATGCTCGGGCCGCACGGCGGGCCACCTCTCGCTTCCTCTACTCTGTGCTTACGTGCTGCTGCCATGGGAAGACCGAAGAAAGTTCGGACGCCCCAAGAAGAAGCGGCTTACCAGGAAGAGCGCGGTACTGGCAAGCGACAAGCGATGCGTCGCCGCCCAGCTGGTCCAGAACACCGCGCCGACGTTGCGGCTGAGAAGAAGCGACGCCGAGTCGAGGATCCCGAGTTTCAGTCTAGGGAACGCGAGAGTCGACGCCTGAACACTCGACGTCACCCAGAAAGGGATGCAGGCCTGCGAGTGCTCGCAAACTTCCAGCGTCAAGCCCGGGGAGACACGGGGGGTGCGAACGGCGGATTCCAGCGCGAATTTCTGGGCATAGAGTTTGGGCACCGCTGTCGCGTCTGTGACCTACAAGGAAGCTCGGTGTGAGGCTCAACAGGGCTACGATCGGCGAAGGAGACCCGATCCTGCCCATCGCGCCGAGGCCGCCGCCGACAAACGCCGTCGCCGAGCCGAGGATCCGGAGTTTCTGGCCAGTGACAACGAACGCTGCTGACTGAATACTCGGCGCCGCCGGGAATCAGTTCCGGGCCTGCGCGTCACCGAGAACTTCCAACGCCATCCCGCAAATCCATGAGAGGTGCGAACAGCCGCTTCCAGCGCGAATTCCTCGGCATAGAGTTCGGGCACAGCTGCCGCGTCTGTGACTGGCTCTGGTTCGACGTGAATCTCTCCACTGTGAGCTCGGTGCGGAACCTTGAACATAAGAGCTCTGCCTTGCAAGTGCGTCGCGAAGCCTTCCCGACGCCACCGACCACGACCACGATGACGGTCGGATGTCAAGGACAAGGCACCGGATCGACGATGATGACGACTGGTACTGAAGCTCTCTGTACAATAAATTGTGGTGCACGTACTGTGGCATGTATGCGTGTGACTTGCTCAGGCTTGTGTGGCTTACCGGCCTGGTCGTGCATGACATCGCAAAAACTTGGCGAAACTTAGCAAATTTTGGCGACACTCAGTACGAGCATAGTTAAGCCATGCGTAACCTCGTGAGACTCAGCAAAACCTAGCAACGCCTGGTATGAGCCTAGCCAAGCCATGCATAATATCGCAAAACTTAGCAAAACCTAGCAACACTTAGTGTCACCTTACCCGAGCCATGTATAACCTCGCAAAGCTTAGCAAAGCCTAGCAATATTTAGCAAAAGCCGGAGCTAGCTTCACCGTGACCCAGCCTTGCACCACTAGTGCAAACTGCCCACATTTTTTTTCTCTGATTTCAAGGTGCACAACTTTCAATTAACGCAAAAAAATATTAGTTCAATATGTCATGCCAGTACTGCTTCAATTGTTACTAACTGCGCCAAGAGAGCTGTGGAAATAGTCAAACACAAGAAAAAACGCACACATAAGAAGTTTGAACTTTGTTTTGTGTGCGTTTTCTTGACTTCTTTTTTCCCTACTTCGCCCAGTTGGTTCTCAACAAGTCGTGAAAACTTGAGGCAAAGTGGAAGCACTCTCTTTGCAGATAAGCTTTGTCTGAGGCGGCCCACTCAGGTGCTAAAAGGCTAGAACTTCACCAAACATAGCACCAGTCTCGTCTCCTATTGGGCTGAAACCACAAGCGTTTTCGTTCGTCAGTGTTCTTCGCCATTATTGGCCGTGGCGCTTGTGACATGTCCAGCACCAGAATTCGCAGGAATTTTCTACTACGTGCGGCAGCAGCGTAAGAGCTTTTTATGAATACGGGCCTTAACTTCCTGGTGCGCTGTGTCCGCGTTAAAGCAAGCGCAACTTGCTGGTTGATTGCGTCGCGTATGGGCATCGAGCCCGGCACACCCAAAGGGCCGCAGACGAGAGACTCTCGTGTGGCGTTTTCTTCTCCAGTCGGGCTTCCCTCACGCCACACCCGCGAGTGTGATGAACGACTCACGTCTGCGCTTGTTCTGCTGAAAACGCCTGACCTCGGGAACCAGTAATAACGCAACGACACTAACTACACGAAAGAGGCTCACTCAAGCGAAGCGGCAGTCGAAAGTCACGCGAACGCAACCACGACCCAGCACTGTCCGCACGCCGATAAACTAATCGAAACTAACGACAGGCAGTTAAACACGCGCGGAGAAAATTAGGTTGGGAGAGAGGGAGCCATGTTTACCGGGGCGCAGAGATGACATTGACGGATACAACGAGAACGGGAGAAGTCGAGGCTTCAGTTTCCAAAAGCAGCGAAAAGGCGTCACGCTGACTTAGAGAGCCAACTTTGCCGCACAATCTCCTTCAAATGTACCTGAAGAAATGGTCTGTCCACGCATGCTACATTCATGTAGCATGCGTGGACAGACCACGTGGACAGACCACATTATATAAATATCAATGTTTTCGAATAGTATGTATCGAATATAGAATCGAATATCGAGTAGTTAGAGGTAGACGAATATATTTACAGCAGGTATATTCATTTCGGGAATATTCAGTAGTCATTGCTCCTGTACAGGCTAGTTAAAAAAAAGTAAAGAAAAAGACAGCTTGCAGGAACAAAGGATCAGTTTTACACACAATACCCCAAATTGTCATTTAGAAAAACCGCACGAATCGCCTGTCCTTTAGACGCCAATCGCAAACTAGATTTACAAGAATGAATGGCTGCTGTAGGGAATACATCTTTCCCTATATATAACATATAGAAATATACAACTGCTGCATTGCTGGAATGTCAAAAACACTCATTGACCGAGCTACAAGAAATAAGCACAGGTCGTCACGTAGGCCTCTGTCGCGAAACTTCAAACAAACCTTGCATGCAATGTGCTTCTGCGTCATTTCAAACATTCTTGTCCTTTAGTCACTTCTGACCATTTGCGACATACTGCTTAGTTGACGGAAAACAATAACCGGACTTTAATAGTTGGTTGTTGCGAAATATTTGGTGAGTTTGGATTATTCGAAAATACTGCAAGATTTTTTTCCCAATACCAATACGAATAGTTAGCGTGTAATATTCGATTCGTATTCGAAACTTAGGATATTGGCCTACCCCTACTTTTTTTTTCATAGTAGAACTGCAGCGCCCACAGCTGTGGACAAAGGACCCAGGTAGTTTATAAACAGTTCTTTCTGCATTATGCAAAAAATAGGTGAGGCGTGCAGACAGGGCACAAGAGTAGAGAAGTGGACAACACGAACGCCGACTGTCCACTTGTTGTCCACTTCTCTACTCTTGTGTCCTGTCTGCACGCCTCACCTCTTTTTTGCGTAATGAATCCTTACCAACTAGCTCAGCTTTCTGTCGTTCTAAAGTTCTTTCCGCGCGCTGCAGTTTTACCATGAATACTTGTCAATTCGCCCAACTTTCATTTCTTCTGCAGTTCCTTCCCATCATCTATAAGAGGGCGCACAAATCTTCCTCGGATGACATGTGCAGAAGTTTTCTAAAAAGAAAATTATCAGTAAAAGATAATGGGCACCTAGGTCAGAAACATGGCCGGCAGACTGTGAGCGAGCTGCTTATATTTTCAGGGAAGACGAACGCTCACCGTTATACACACGACTCACGCCCCCCCCCCCCCCCCCCCCCGGTGTTAACTCACACAAAGCACCACCATCCTAATCATCACCGCTAATCAGCTTCGCTTTCACAGCAGCCTATTACATAGTTTTTGCTCACCTCAGTATGAAACAAACTTTCTTCACGTGACAAAAATAACTTAGCTATCGTTGTTTAGTAACCGAAGCCCCGAACTAATCAACGAAGGAAGCAGGCTGACTCGGGCAACAAATTGTTTCCACGTCGTCTGCACGTCGTCTGCTACTCACTGTTTAACCTTTCGACGCACCTTCCGTTTACTCTGAGCAACATTTAAGCACAAGCACACACATGCTGGCGAATTCGCATAGCCTAAACAGCGCTAGTGTCGCCCCCGTCGGCGTGTTCCCGTATTAACCACACAATTTCCATCGCGTGCGACAGCAACTGGGGATTTACTTTACATGCCGCTACGCAATTAGTCGGGTGAAGAAGTGCTGTTGTATAGTGCAGGGTAATAATAAAATATCGCAGTTTCGCCCGGAAGGCGAAGCACTGATTGTAATAGCAAATCATTAGACAGCTGTACTGAGTAATGTCAGTAGTTTCATCAGCTGGATTAACTGTGGTAAACATTCGCTTACTAACTAAATTAACGAACACGTTGTTCAAGTGCGCTCAGGCAAACACCAACACATCTCACTCGATGACCGCGGGCACTCGCTGTCAGAACTCTGCCGTGATGAAGAGCGGCAGCAGCGGCGAGCGAATTCTCATTCGTGCTGCCTCTCTCGCTTCAGTGCGATCTATGCGCACGAGAACACAGCGCAGACGAAGACATCAGCTGTCTCGGATCGCCTAGCCATCGAACCCACCACAGATTACCTGCACTCAGGCGGCTGCACTCAGCCGCCATGTTATTGCACTTGGACTATACGAAACATGACGGCGACGCCGATGGCGACTACAACGACGGAGGTTAACGAGGAGTGTCCGTATAAGTGCTATCGCAATCGGGAGTGAACCGAATCTGCGTCACAACAGACGCGCAGCAAACACGAGCTTCTTATGTCGCTAAGCAAACTTCTCTCTTCCATCATCCGCATTTTGCATCAGTGACAGTTCAGTGTTGACACTCCTCTCAATGCTGAATAATAATAATAATAATAATAATAATAATAATAATAATAATAATCCTGTGCGAATGCAGTATATACGTAAACAACTGATTCGAAACGTGCTGTCGGCTTCTCCTTCGGGCAAGCTAGCCTCACCGCGAAGACCACTCGCCACCGTCGCATCGTCAACCATCAGTGCGCCACGATACGAGAAACTAGCGATTCAGCGGGAAGCGAGGGAGCGCGAAGAAGGAGAGAAACGCTAGAACACGCCCCCTGCATACTAACCTCTTCCGGGCCCAATAACCGCGCATCCACCCGCACTTCCTATATCTCAGCCTCTCTTACTCAAACTTTGTTTTATTGCTTTCTTTCTGTCATTTCTTTCTCCTTTACATTTGCACCATTTTCCGATTTATTTCGCAGCGTCCACTCACTTGACCCTATGTTAAATTTTGCCATCCTCCCACTCTTTATATACATCATGCGCTAAGTGGCCATATGTGTCATATGGTCGAAAAGTGTTCAGTATGGATCGACTAGCCCAGCAACACGTAGTACTGAGCCCATTCTTGCGCTTCGGTACTATGTGTAGCGCGCGTTCGGGCATGCGCGGGAAAGCGATCAACAGCAGTAGTTAGACGAATTTCGCTAATTAGCTCTCCCCTCCGAATGGCCACTCTACACCACACTCTCTCTCAGCCATAAATCTCGAGCCGTACCACAGCTCTCCCCTGGTTACCTTTCGTTCTTTTTTTTTTTCATTCGTAACAACAATCTTTGGCTATTACAGTATCCCCGTATGCTTCTTCACTTGATGCGACCTCGCCGCCCATCTCCACCCCTCGCTCAGACGCACGTACACAGACATACAGACACATCTAATCCATAGATCAGCTCCCTCGCCCCTGCAGTTCTGAATGCAGCAGCCTCCTTTCCGCAAGACGTTTTTCACCTCGCACCATTATCAGTCAAATTTCATATTTTACCTACTTTTGTTTATTTCGCTTCGCACACCCTTGTTCCTTTCAGTCTTAAGCTGCTCGAATTCGCACCTGCCTAAGCTTTCTTTGTACAAAGCTCTTTGTTTTTATTTTCTTCTCTCACGCTGTTCTTATTGATTGACGATTCGTTCAAAATCGCGATATGCAGGTAGGAATAACCCATTTCTACAACGAGAAGTCTGTAACGTGCTGTGGAATTTTCTTTGGAACGCGCGCTGTACACATTTTGGTTCTCTTATAGGCCGCTGTTTTTCCCTCAACCTAAGCCTCGTCGCGCCGTTGGTATAACTAAATAAAAGCCGTTACCCCGGGCGCTTTTCTCTTCCCCCTTGCATATCGGCAATGGTGCTGGCTGGCGTGAATGATGGTCCGGTGGCACAAATTCAATAAGCAGTGCTGGCTTTGGGTGCATGCGTTACGCTTTTGTCGGTCAACTGTCTCAAATTAAATTCGCATAACGAAAAACAGATGTCTTCGAACATTTTAGGCGTATGTGCACACGTTATATGCGTTTTCGATCGGGGCACGACTTTCGTCGGGTAGCGCAGGGAGTGATACATTTTGTCTGTACCGCGTGGTGTGTGTGTGCGCATATGTGCATGTGTGGGCATGTGTGGGCGTGTGTGTGTGCGTGCGTCTGTGTGCTGTGTGTGCTTGTGTATGTATGCCTGTGTGGGTGTGCATGCGCACACGTGTGTCTGTGAGTGTGCGTGGGCTTGCGTGCACCTATGTGTACGTGTGCGTGCGTGTGTCTTGTGTGTGCGTGCGTCACATCTTTGTATACTGTTTCAACGCTCCCTGAGTATTAGCGACTCTGTTGGGTTCACACCTCACTCTGGATCCTGCCGTTCCCATGCGGCGCGCATTTCGCGCGGCGCACAGGGTAGCGTCAATCTTCAAAACAGCTGCGAGAACGTCCCACCCAACTACACCCGCTTTGAACGTCTTCTCTTCGATCATGGAGTCACTACACCGCAATGAAAGGAGAGTGAAAGTCTGTGCAAACGTACAGCAAAAAAAGAGAATGTGTGCGTAGTAGTTGGCCCTCGGGTTATTTTCATTTCGCTTTTCTCGCGTATTGTCGCTGAGAGCTCTTCACATGCCAGTTACGAGCCCTCACGGAAGGTACCCTTCAAAGCACCTCATCGCTAAAGCCCATAGGCACTACCCATTGCATCGCCATTACAAGAGCGCCAGCAACGCCTTGAGCATGGTGACACAGCGCCTGTACCTCGTGCACGAGCACACGGCAGAGCCCGAGTCCGCCGTCCAATGAGAAGTCACGGCGTGGCTCGTAGTCTTCGGGGCGCAGGAAAGTGCGCGGTGTGGAGACGTGGTTCACTGTTGAATAGGCTCCTGTTAACTCTTCTTGTAAATTGTGTGAAAGTGCTTTAGTCTCGAGTTTCCGGGCACGAGTTCACCCAAAATAAACCAGCTTGTTTAGTGTGCTTCTTTGAAGAGTCCTACAGTATCACTTACCCGGCTTCCAGATTTCTCTTGGCACTTCTTGCGGCGGCGAGAGCATAACGATCCGCCTGTTTCCTCGACAAACCCATGGCTTCTCATTAACCTCATCCCTAGTTGTTTTCCGCTGGATATCTCAGAGAAACTTTCTTCTGTGCGGTAAGCACTTGTGCCGTTTCTTTCTCCCTTCTCCTTGTCTCCACTGCTCTCCCTTGGCTTCCTCTCGCAAGCCCTACTAAACAACAGGCAAGCGTTTGATACACGATCATCGCTTTGCCCCAAAGCCTTGTTCCTGGCCCGCTCGCGTTTTGACGAGTATGGTTCCGGCAGTGTTCATAAGGTAGGCGACCCATTTCCTCGCCTTTTATTTTGCCAATCAGCCGTCCTCGTATAATTAAACTCATTTTCATAAAGCTAGTAAAAAAGGGAACGAAGACGCTGCTAAGTGGTTTCTTGAAGTATTCATCCAATGCGCTTGCTTATGAAAGTCTACATGTTTTGGTACAAGAGATCTCAGCGAACATAGTGTGTTCGGTAAGGCCACGTGAACGCCGCTTTAATTATTAACTGCTGCGAAAAATATGTGGTGATCTTAGCTCTCGGATCCTAAAGCGATCCTCGACTCTAAACTTTTTCTCGAGCAGGTCTGCGCCGCTCCTCGACTGAAACACACACACACACACACACACACACACACACACACACACACACACACAAACACAAAGCTTTACGTTTCATCAAATCTTCCGCGGAGTGTCGATGAAGCGCACTGGAATAAAACAATGAAAAGCGACGAGACATATCCAAGACAGAAACATTTCAGGACGCAGATGTTGTCCCAGTCTTTAGCTACTCGGTAGGCGTCTAATTATTTCGAACAAAGTCCGCCATATGCCATTACGATATATTTATGTTTCCACTGCGTTTGCGGAAACAGAGGAGCGAAACCGGACAGACGGAACGCTTGATTTTTCACTTTCATCGGAAGCTTTTTCTTGTCATTCCCTCCACTATACGATGGTGCTGTAGCTGCTGTTCATGCTGCCGTCTTGCCCATTAGACAATACCCAACGCTATGTATGGGCCACTGGGCATGTGGCAAATGTGGCCACTGGGCTGGCTGCTTGCTGTCTTGCCGAATGTACAACTCGGACCACTGGACATGTGTGACTGTGTGCGTTTCCCCGGGGTACGCAAGCCTTCATGACCACTCTCAGAGAAGGGGCAGGTGCCACTGTGACCCAAGGGGCATGTATTTACGTGAAAAAGCAAAAAAAAAGAAGAAATTATTCATACTTTCGCTATAACTCTCCTGATATTGTCCACATTTACTTCTGCATTCGCTTATGATAATTTCAGACCACTGAGATAATGCTCTCAAAGCTTGATCTTATTTGCTTCGTTTTTCTCCGGTTAATAAGAGGTCACGGTCGTTCCGTAGCAAGTGTGCGCTGAGGAGTAACAACGAGCAGTAATCTGGTTTTTCTGGTCGATGGGTGGGAAAGGCACTGAAATTAATCGTAGAGTTTTATGACAATTTGGAAATAGTGCATTATAACGTAATTTATCAGTGCATTACTTATCAAGTTTCTTCCTCGTTTCTTTTTTTTTCTTCGTTTTTTTTTTGTAGATCGGTAAGTTTCAGAGAAGCCGGATGTGTGTGACGCACGAAGAGGGAGTTGAAAGCACGGAAGCTTGTTTCACGGAAGACATGATTATAGAAGCTCGAGAGACGCTTCGGGTGAATAGGTGAGTTGTCATGAGTGAGGCAGCGTCTTCGTTGCCAAATGTACTGGAAAATGTAGTCGCTATAACAGAAAGCTATGTTAGTGCGAAGGAAGATGTTGCTTAATATTTACAGTGCTTTAAGAGAAAGGAGGAAACTAGACCTCTTAACTGTTGTGGTAAGAAAAATACTCTAGCAGTAGTCAGTGAGGGCACATTACAGGAGGTGGCCTCGACAATACTTGCGAATGAATACAGAATTGCACGTATTGAGCAACCTGTTTCGTAGGAAAGCTGCAGCGGTACACATGGAAGAGTGAAAAAATCTAAACCCTCGCAGAGAGGTAGGCGACGAGAAAAATCGTCTGATGAGAGGGGATCGGGAAGGTGTTGCTGACACCTTCACTGACTAACAAAATATGTAACCAGAGCGACAACTACTACCACGAAAAGCGAAGGTGCGAGTACTCGATGACAGACACAGACACACACACACACGCAGACAAAATTCTAGGACACACAACAAAAGACGACATGGCGATGAGGAACGAGGGAAGGACAAGCCCAGGTCGCGAAAGGAGCGAGAAAGACATTACCTAAGAAAAGAAAGGTAATGTAAATAGGCATCGATAAAGGCCCCGAGTGCTGGCGCTTTGCCAAAGCCCCAGGACGAGACCCGAGCCGGCGCTTCTTCCTGCTGTGTGCTTCTGGAAAAGCAGTTCGGTAGCGGAACTGGAGAAGAAGGGGTAAGGGCGCGAGAAGCGGTGGCAGCGCCTCGCCGCATATCGGTCCAGTGAAGCGCGCTGCGCCATTTGAAAACCAAATCACGTCACTTTCTGACAGGAAAAGGTTGAACATCGGCGTTACATCGTACTCGCTTTTCCTTTGTTCGCGCCTGTTCTTTGTTTTTTGTTGCTTTTACATTTCTTGCCATTCGCGTTTCTTTTTTGAACCGTCTCCAGCACTGCAGAGTCACGCAGACGTCGAAGAAGCCAGCAAAGTTATAGCGTTATCTCCAGTGACAATGAAAGAAGCTGGCAGCGCACCGTGCGCAAACACACCTCCGGCGCCAGAACCTTCTCTGGTGCTTGCACTCTCTTTGCCCCAGATACACGGGAGGTATTGCAAGGAGCGCCCGACACCATCGCCATAAAATTTCTGAGCGAAGGCTTTTCTCCGGGGCTACAACTTCCGTCCTGGGCCCTAGGAAAAAGCATCCGAGAATTCTGTCTTTTTCAGTTCCTTCTGCGCGTGTTCAACTACATTGCTGGATCACCGGATACCCATCCGGACAGTTTTCTGACTACTCGCAGGAAGAACAGCGGCTTGCCTCTGCACTAAACTTAGAACAGGTCGCTGTAAGAATCCCCTTCGCCTTGCACGACCTTCTCTTTACTACAGCAATTTAACATTGTTAGAGAAACTGATGACGTACTAGTTACAAGGCCAGAAGTCAATCCTTGTCGACGACGTAGTATAGTTACCATTAGTTCGTATACCATTATTATGACAAAACGTCTGTTAATGTTGCTGTGTTGTATCCAGTTCAAACACGTTTAGCCTTGCTTGTAACGCCATGTGGTGGGCTTCATACATGTAGCCCGTATACAGCCTTCCTGCTAACATCTATTCCAAAATGTTCGTAAATACTTTATGGGAGCCGCGAACCATTTCTTGGTCTTGATGAGAAAACACATTAATATACGCCACTGTGGACATCTCAGCCTTTCCTTATTTATTATTATTATTATTATTTTTTTTTTTTTTGCAATCGTGCACGGAGTGTGGTGTTCGAAAGCGTAGGGCGAAGTGACCTTTTTCTCAAACGCCCTCGTTTGAAACAGAGGCCTTCTCCTCACCCGTTCCGAAGCTTCCGGCGTATGGAATATGTCGTCACATACAAGATTCCCATCGACTATTGGCCGACAGTGCTTGAGCAAGGAGCAGGCTCATGTTACTCGCGCATCCAGGGAAGGCATGCGCCTGGGAGACACAGTTGCCATGGAGTAGCAGTGTTTTGCCGGCACCTTCTGCGTGCACAGAAAAGTTTGTTGACGCTACAGGCTCTCCCGTCACCGCTTTGCTGCCGTTCTCACACAGCGACAGTCGCCATATTTCTGTGAGAGGTATCCAACGCCACCCTTGTTTACCGCGGTCAGTAGCAGGGACACCACGCGCAATGATGTTAAGAACGGGGTTTGCCACCAGCAGCTCCAGGAGCTCCGGTACGAAATGCGCAACCTGGTGACCGACGGGGCATTCGTCGGTGCGCTGTTGTGCACGCTACCGATGTACGCACACGATCGAAAACAGGCCACGCACAGATGACGTTAAAGACCGCGGGTCACATGACCAAAACGTATGGGCACCGGCCCGCTTCGTCGGAACGATTGATGTTGAGGAGGAAGGAGAAATATAAACGCGGCGGTCATAAAATCTACACTCCTGCTAGGTCTTTTTGAAACAACTATTTCGGTAATATATTCATAGGAGACACAAAGCTCGTTGCAAATTGTTTTGAGGCTACAAAAAATAAAAAGGGCCTCTGGATTTCAAGGTTCCTTAAGAGCGTTGCTTCGTGGAAAACTGGGAGGCAAGGAAGTAATGGGATTTGAAGGCAAGCAGGGCGTAGGACACACGAGAAACACACGGCAGCACTCTAGTAACTGATATTTATTGAAACTTTACGCCCAAGCTACGACGTAACTCTCTTATTCGTTTCTTTTATTTGTTTGTTCACTTGTATTCGCAAAAAAATTCGCCGTAACACATCTCACGATGACTGCGGGTAGTAATGCGCTTAGCAGTAAAGCAGTATGGCGACGCAACGTAATGCCACCACCGGAAAACCTCGTGTATATGTGTGGAGTACCCTCAAATGTGGAGTACCCCAAGAATGCTAATCGCATTAATAGTCATAGTCAACGCGCTTTTACTCACAGGTGCACATCGATAACTGAACGTGCATCTCAGAAAACATACCGCGCACCATAGGGATTAAACGTACTTGCACTAACAGGCATGCACTCACAACAAAATCTGTAGAGCACGCCAAAAGGAGGACCTAGGTCGGGACGCCATCGCTCTTCCAGCTTGCACGTCAGAATTCTGAACTGGCAGTCTGCAAAACACAAAACGGGGCGCGATTTCAACGCTCAATAAAGTTTCAATAAATATCAGCTACTAGAGTGCTGCCAACGCGCTACTTGCCTTCAAATCCCATTGCTTTCTTGCCTCCAAGTTTTTCAAGAGGCAACACTCTTAAAGGAGCCTTCAAAGCCAGAACTACGTTTAATAGTTTGTAGCCTCAAAACAATTTGTACGCAAGCCACTCCGCATATGCACACTACGGTGCCAACACGAATGATTACAAAAGTTTCTCAAGTCTACCCTTCTATGTTCATTGTTCCGCTTCTTCTTTCACACACCGTGATGATTTATTGATGTCGTCAGAAACTTTCTACAATATGTAGCAGAGAAATTATGGTCATGGACAAAGGTCCAGCGTCGGAAATGCTAATACCACCGTCTGTGAAGCCACCTCCCAGAAAGAGAGAAAGCAAGAACATATTTCTCCATGCAGTCCACATTTAATAACCTCAAGTAGGTATACGCTATCCTGCGCAATAATAAAATAAAAGAATTCCCGCAGCAATTCCTCTGGGAGTTCTCTAGGTATGCATAAGCATTGTGCCCCATAATCATCTCCACGCAGACCGGTGTCATTATCAACGTTATGAAACTTGATCCGACTAGTATAAACGACAGCCCTGAGGCGACACGAACTCCTGCGAACGGCGACACAAGGTGAATTGATGACGCAAGCAAACTACTGCAGGTGGCGGCGCAAGATGCACTGATGACGTTCGGATCATTAAAAGCCGTTATGGCTCTTTAGCGCCGTATCCATCGGCGTCAAACCGCTATCAAGCATGATCAACCGTACTCCGGCGGCAGCTGCCCTATCTTGAAAGCGATCTGCAATGGGGACAGAGTGCACTGAGTGCTGTTTTAGCCGCTTAGTTCATGTTGAAGCGGAAAGGCAGCGCGAAGGTAAATTCTCTCGCTCCTGTGGCCCCTATATTGAGTGTGATCGTCATGCGTGACGGACGCACGGAGCGACGGAGTTGCGGGAGGACAAACGTACGGGTGGACGGACGGGTTTCCTCGTTGAGTCGGCACAGAAATGCTTCCGCATTTTAAACACGTTGATGCTCCAACATGGGGCACATAAGCACTACGGAAATATGTGTGGGAGGACAATTCCGACAGACGACAGCGTGATGAGACGACGACAACGTCTGTTCAATGGCCGAACGCATTTCAGTTAGCGCTGTACAGTCACTTAATAAATGTTTTGAATGTACCAGTGACTGAATAAGCATAGTATACTGCTAACTAGGGCAGTTCTTTCAATTCATCACTCTCAGGTATATTCTCATTTTAGAACGACGTATAGACTACGGTGGGAATGATCGATTCATGGTCTTCAATCCATCAAGAAGATTGATTCGTGGTCTTCAGCGCCCAAAAGCAACACTGGAGCTATGAGATCTGGCGCAGTCGTGAGTTCCACATTAATTCTAGCCACATGGGGTTATTTAGTGCGCTCTTAAATCTAAGCGCAGATTGTTTCTGCACCATTTCACCCTAACTAGAACGCGGCCACTGCTAAAGCGAATAAAACTCGAGGCCTCATGCCGATATTCTGTCCGCCGGCTTAGCCAATCACATTACGGTGAAAGCGATCTCCTCAAAAGTGGTAGACGCCGAATACGGCAGGCCTACGTAACATCGGCAACGAACACGTCTATTCCAGAAAACAACTTGGTTCGATCGAGGTCTTCCCGTGTCCCCCAGACAAGCGAGTGACCATATGTGTACGAAAGACTATGCGTTCCGGCCTAACCTTCCCACGTATCAAATAAACCAGGCACCTTTACTCAAATCTTTATCCCACCCTTACTCAAAAACCATAGAACCCTGAGAAAGCGGAGATGGTGAAGCCCGCGCGAACTGTCAAAGTACAGACCAGGCAAAGCTTCCCGTCGACAACGACCAGGGTTATTGAACGCTGCGCACATAACAACGTCTCACATGGCGCTACGACTTTCATACCGTGAGAGACTTCCAAAGCGTCTTCTAGGCACGGCTCTTTAAAGTGGTCGAAGTACGCCCGATGGTTCGCCGGGCGTACCACACGCGAGCTCGTGGGGAGCGCTCAAGCCAGACGTGTTTTGTTGTGACGTCGCAAGTACAACACGACGCCCTGCAGCTTACAAAGCATTCCCGATCTCTCCTTTCAACTTCATTGAATATTTCTCAGGGCTGAGAGCACGAGCATTCTGAAATCAGTGAAGCTGCCTCCAGAATCGGTGGACTCGACCCCGTTTCTGCTATAGCTAATAATGACCAAGGGCTGATGTGCTTGGTCAATGGGGCCTTCATCAAGGTATGCTTCACGGCTTCAAGGTACCTTTAACGGCTACCACAGCCTCGATGACACACTCTCAATTCTGTGAAGTTTTCTTCGTGTTCGAACGATACAAATAGTAAGCTACTTTTTCTGAGAAAATCTACAGACACTTTCATTCAGGTTAGGCACGCGGTACTAAACGAATGTGTTCTAGAACACGAGGCTTAGCCTTAGTAGCTTGGCAGATATTACGCAATCATTATGCCAGTAGCTGCTAAAATAATTGCAATCCCGTCCTTTCGCTTTGCGTAAAAGAATCCACTTGCGCAGTTTACGTGCTCACTGAGAACCTTCGACATCGTGACGAATCTCGCCACTGTTCTCGCTTTGACAACCAACGCCAGACTCTCCAGTGTGCCTTGAATAGACTGGATGACTGGCCATTTTAGAGAAGCAAACATCTTGGGAGCCTGGCCTCACAGTTCGTTAGCCCAGAAAGCAGTTCGAACGCTTCTTCACTACCTGAAGGCAACAGACTTGAGTGCCCGCCTATAGACATCCTACACCTAACCTAGTGCATGTGAAAGTGCGGTATGGACTCATGTTTTCTCTCTTTCTCGTTCACTCTCCATTCCCCTCCCCACGTGTGGGGTAGCAAACTGGACTCAATCTGGTTAACCTCCCTGCCTTTCCTTCTTCCCTTCGCTCTCTCTCTCTCTCTCTCTCGCAAGCACGCCTGCGTGGGAAATGCGTGCGGCTGATAGCCAACGTCGTATACCCCCGGCGCATAAACACAAAAAAGAAAAAGAAAATAAGAAGCCGTTCAATAGTGCACTGCGCACATTCGCGTTCCTTGCATTGCTAGTCTTTCTGTATATTGGATGGGTGGTTGCCGCTAGTGGCTGGCTGACTTTAAATAAAGAGAAGCTTTCTTTGCCTCTTCTCCCGACTTTCCGCGCGCTGCCGCTGTTGCTTCTGTGGTCTTACTCGCTCGCGCCGCTGGACTTCTTGCAATATCACGGGATGGCGCTCGCCTCCGCGCATCATGACCGGCGCGACCGCGGCAGCGCTTCACAGTTTGTGCGTATATGGCACGTGCTGTGCTTGCTTTCCTATGCGACAAAAATGCAGGACTATGGTAGTGTAGACATTGCAATCGCCCATAGCCTGAAGAGAGCGCTCGGAGCTGGCGTCTCAACAGCATGCTTGCCACGTATGCAGAAGGTGCCCGTAAACACGCGACAGCAAAATGGCTCCAAATCGCGCACTCAGCGTTGAAGACACCCAGGCCCGAAAGAAGCATCGCGCGGAACAGGAGCATCTTTCGCTACGCAGCGAAATGTGGTGCAGACCGCGAATGTATGTATACAGTGTATACATACATACAGTGCCATAGGGCTATACTATAATAATTATATTATTTACGTACAGCCCATAATTTAATTAAAATTTAACACTTCTGTCACGATGCGAGGTAATCATAATAGTCAACCTCCTCAGATTATGAACAATGACGCAGAATACTGCCTCAAGCAAACACAGCCTCCTGTGTGCTCTGTGGGCTACGCAGACAAACAACAATGGTTCACGCAAATTAACGTTTAACATCAACTCACCACTCTCTTTTTGGACTGAACGCTGAACAAATTACACGTTCGCCGCCAGCATCCCTGCTCATAGTCGTCAATCAAAGAAAAGAGCATACAAAGCTTCGCTTAAATCGATTTCCACAGTGCGTGGCACCCGCAGATTTTGTTAAGCTGAGAAAAAGTGTCGGTGCCCAGGCTGGCGCACCGACACTCCTTATACCTTTATCGAGAGTCGACGCTGCAAGAGAGCTTCGCAGACTCGCTCGTACCATCACGTTAAGTTACTGGCATACACCACAGAACTCTAAGTGTCGCTTATACAGCCTCGACCCATCACTGAAACTTAAATTACCAGCGAACCTTTCACGACGTGACGCAACACTGCTGTGTCGGCTGTGGGTAGGAGTAGCACTCACAAACTCTTACAGCTATCGCACTGGAATGGCGGATTCATCAATGTGTGCTAAGTTTAGTTGATCTTGTATTAGGGATAGACGGTGCATGTTCTTTCAGCGTAAATTGGATAAAAGGTTTATGCTAGGTGTACAATTTCATTGCACCGCACAAGCTGTTCTTGCAAAATAATTGAGGTTGATGAAAATTTTCAAAAAAATCTACGTAGGTAACTTGAGAAACCATGTAACTTATACAAAGTACTGTCTCGCGCGGCCCTGCCATACTGGCTTGCTCCAATCACACTATTGAACATTCTCCAAATGCTCGAAAAGCCAATGGCAACTATCCCTACGTGGAAGAATGCGAAAGCATTGCGGCGTCTTGCAGACGATGACTCGTTTTACGAAGCGTAATGGTATTGTTTACGTTGCCATGTATAATTACTCGCACAACGCGACTCCTTCGCGTATATGACTGGTGGTCCAGAGGAGCAGGGCGCAGCCGAGGGCTTAGAAGTCATAGTCGAATGTTCGTCCGTCGGAGCGCACGACAGAACTCGCCGCAATCGCCGCACCGACTGGCAGTGGGCCAGTGCCGTCAGCGCCTTCGTTGATGGAGGGGCAGTATGGGAACGCTTGCTCCAATCACACCATCCAATATTCTCCAAATGCTCGAAAAGCCAATGGCAACTATCCCTACGAGGAAGAATGCGGAAGCATTGCGGCCACTACTCACACGCTCTTGTCACCACGCCGTGGTGAGCGGCATCGGAGCCAGCTATGGAATAAGACGACGAATCCTGAGTAGTGGCAAGAGCGTGTCTCTGTGATCCCGTGACTCTGTACCATCTGCAGCCACGCCGTCGGATTTTCCACTTCATGAGCCATTAAAAAAAGTAATGCCGTGTGCAATGATGACACTAACACGCCCTGCGACAGCCGAACGCGTTTCTCATTTAATACTTTCGTGCACCCTGTTCAGCTACCACTGCTGTCCATCAGATGTTTTCACGCGACTTGAATAAATTACGCAGAGTCACGATGGAAAACCGCAATAGTCTATAGACACGCTACGTTTGCGTGAACGCGATAGTACCGGGCATCGCCTCTCGTAAAGCATCGGCGTAATGCGACTTGCCGGTAGACGTAGCACTCCAACTTTCATTGTTCAACGTGCATCAAAAGCTTGCTACACGAGTTCGTTTGCGTTCCAATCCCATAGAAATGCGGCCGCCTCGGCCGGACGTCCAACCTACGGCCTCCAAAGCGTTGACTAATGAGAAAGGCTTGGTGGAGTCGACGACCTCGTGCTGAGCAGGGGAATACTACAGGCATAGTACGCAGATACTTAAGGGCGCATTAATGTAAAATGCATGACACAAACGGGTTCTGAAACGTTGCTAGACGATCATTAGCGTGTAAAGCTTCACGACAAAAGTGTGTCGTGTACACCGGGTCAGATTGGGTCACTCTGTTAGCAATACGGTGAAAAGTAAGCCCACTATTTCGTTAATAGATGAACCACCGCAGCTTCAGATGTTTCAGCGATCCCGTTTTACGGCAGCGCAGGGTATATGGAGCCGTCATTCAGCTGCTAAGCACAGCGATTACGACTGTACTCTCTTTCAGGAACCGTAACCGAGTCACTGGCTCTATTGCCAGAGCAAACAGCACGTGCACATATAAATGGAGCTGGCGCGATGAGCTTCGTCATTTTTAACGCGAGCGACCGCGTGCAGCAGAGCTATCAGCGGCTCCCGTTTCCCCGTTAGCTGCTGGGACGTTGAGCGTCGACACCCGTTTAAGCAACGGGGGCTTTCCGCGATTACGTAACCATTACTAACCGCTGCCACTGACACTAGCTTCGCTGCAAAACAGGTGTAATTGCGCATCTCCAAGAGGTGCATATATTGCCTCCCAGGGATCGCGCTGCGGCGGACTGGGCAAACAGGCTTGTTGATGACGGACTTGAGACATGATTAACTACCGTGAAAAGGACATCGCGCGAGTATACGAGAAGCACGTAGGCCAGACATCGCTGTCGTCCGATGTCCTTCTCGCGCTAGTTAATTCGCAGTGCTAGAGCACCGTTAGTGAAATTAAGAGTTGGCTCTGTGTTGGTGCGCGAGCGCTTGTATCGTTAAGCACATGTGGACAGTCCGTCGTGTATGTCCTGTAGCTTCTGTGGGACACTTGAACACCTTATATTTGAGTGTCCCGCATTCGTCGCACAACGTGCGCTGCTAATTAAGGAATACGGACTGATTGTACTCAAGTGTACGACCCTTCACGATTGCCTCTTTCCGAGAAGGAGTGCTGCTCAAAGCGACCAGGCCCATAGAGTCATGCTAGCTTTCATACTGAAAACTAATTTGGCCTCCCATTTACAGACAATTTTTTCCGTGTTCCTACTTTCTTTTGTCCGTGCCTCTGTCATTTGTTTATTTCCTATTTGCTTTCCTATTTCTTCGTTTCCTATTATTCTTCTCCTCTTCTTCTCTTGTCATTCCCTCCTCCCGAAAGAGTAGCCAGGCGTTGTGCCTATCTCAGTGGCAGTTGTCAGCTTGCTCCTTCCCTGCTTCCTTTGTGTGCTTGTATGTTTGCGTATTATAATAATAATAATAATAATAATAATAATAATAATAATAATAATAATAATAATAATAATAATAATAATAATAATAATAATAATATTAATATTAATAATAATAATGCTGTGTCAAGTCTGTAATAACCTCCAACTATCCCAACTTTCTTCTCTAATTGATAACAGACAGAGGATACAGTGATTACGCATCAGAAAAGGAGCCCACAAGCGCACGTGAAAAAGAGCACACCGGCAGAAAAGAAATTGGAGGACGCTTAAGCTGCGCCTTCAAGAGTGGAACGCGATATCGTTATCGCACACCGTTCGCACCGCCCACTCATTCGCTCGGCATGCTCTTGAGTCATACAAAGACGAAACGTGCGCGTGAGGAAGCAGAACGAACCAAGAACTCGGTGTCTCGGAGGGAGAAACGATCTACGCGAGCCAAACGCCGTGATCGGCACGGACAGCCGGGCCGCGACGCGCCATGAAGGCGGACGCAATCAGGGGGCTGACGCCTCGATGGAATCGTCCTCTATCTCGCTTGGGAGCACCACGCAGACGCATGACTATTCGCCAACAGCACGGCACATTTCGCAGGGGACGCTTTCCCATCAGACGCGCAACGGCGCAGTGATCCCGTCAGAGGCGTCCCGCATCGGACGCTGCACCTAGGAATCGCGCTGTGAGCGGAAAGAGGAGCCGTGTCGCGCGCGTGAGTGGCGCACCACCTGTAGGGGCAGCGCCGTACATTGCGAGGAGGGGGTCTTCTGTGTTTGCCGCAAGATGGATCTGCGTGCGCGGCAAGCGCAGAAGAAATGTAGCGGAAACGTACTTCGTTACGTGTTTAACTGCGACTTCTGTAATTTACATGCTCATAATTCCCGATATACACGGCAGTACAACTTTCTACGACACGTTTCTAAGGCAACACCGCATTCACTAGACGTGCTTTTGTCCCGCTATGAAGCATCGTACTCATGGCTGAGTCGTAGTGACTCCGTCTCACACTCCGGAGACCCTGGTTGGATTCCCACCCTGCCCATCTTGCAAGTTGTTTTTTTATAAATTGACTTCCGGGATTTTTCGCTCACGGCCGACGGCGCCGACGCCGGCGGCACCGGCTTTTCTGCGACACGAGCTCCTTAACGCTATCGCGTTACAACTAAGAAAAGCTCAAGTGACAAGCGGACGGATGGGGAGACAGAAGGACGGACAGACACAGACTAGTGAAAGACAGATAGATATAGCAGAGCCCGTAGCATGTCCATCGCCTTCACAGCGAAATACCGAATTGAGGCACCTTCGGCAGCGCGCCCATCGAGGAAAAGAGGGGTGCGGCTACATGCATAATAAATCACGGCATCGAAATGACCGGTTGTCAGTGCGCGCGCGGTCACAACGAAAACGGCGATAGAAGGAGAATGGCCGTCAAGAAGAAAGGGTACGGCGACGTACTCTTGTAGAGCTTCTCCGTTGGAACGACGTCGTCATACGAGCTGCACTGAAGAGGAGACGGAGGACGGGATTAGAAAATGGCACCCTTGGTATTATAGACGATAATCGCCATTTTGGTTTCTTTATTCTTGTTATGTCTGGTGTCTCCTGTCCATGTAAAGGTAGTACAGGTATAGGTATAGGTAAGTGAGCTGTTTTCGCTAGAAAGCAACACGTGGTCAAAAGAAACAGCTACAGACACACGTACATGCTTCACTATGGTGGCTGTGTTGTCAAAGCAGGTTGTGCGCGAACACTCGTCACAATGCAAGATCATACGCGGGCTAGGGCGCGTTCCTAGGCTAGGAACCGTTTTACATTTCGCAGCAAAAGGATCGTGTGAGTTACCCATTCATTGTTATGTTAGATAAAGAGATGTTGCTACTTTCCTCGTATCTATATAAATCCCAGACAATTCATGTGATCGCTGTGTACGCCGTAAATATAATCCTGAGATGTGTTGCGGTCATCTGTATGACATTTAGGTTTGATGTTTCCGAAAAAAAAAATTAAACCACTTAGATATGGATTGTCCTTGCTTATCTATTTTGTCGCCATTTGTTTAGCGCAAAGTCTCAGGATGAATTCATACCAACTAGGCCGGCTCGCAGCGATGCTTCATTTTTTCAACTGAGAGAAAGCGTCTCGGGTGGGCCCCTCACCGCATAGACTTACAGCGATGGACCATTCACATCAAACGTCAAGCGTAATGAAACATACGTTACTTTGCCCCCACGCTTTCACACTTTTTTAGCCTTACCTTTTCAATGCAACAGTTCAGCTGGAAAAAACATTTAAACTATAGGTACAATATAAACACAATGTGAAAAGATAGTGCGAAGAATAAAGACGACCTCCGATATTTACAGAAGTTGTACTTACATTCTTTTTTACAGCGAAACTGTATAGGGGTAGTTTCTCGAAAAAATTGCGTGCGTCTAAGCTGGTCTAGTTTCTTTGCGTTGAACTGCGTGGATAACGGGACTAGCGACTGTCCTGTTCGTATCACTTCTCGTCTGCGCAGTTCGACATGTTGAACAGGACAAACTGTCCTTTTCGAACTTCCCGTTTAACAAACGGCGCCAACAGCTTCACAGTGACGTCACATAATTCACTCCTTCCCTTTCTTCTCTGTAGTGCGTGTGTGCAAATACGTGCGTGCGCATGCGCGCGTGTGTGTTGTGTGCGTGTGTTGCATGTGTGTGTGTGTGTGTACAAATGTAGGGACGGCCTTAAAGTGCACGCACCAAGATTTATCTTTTCACTCGTTTTCTCCCCCTTTCTTCTTTGTCAAGTCTATGCTCACGCAAGGCTGACCAATCGCCTTTCTTGCCAGTGGAGGGGCTTAACGTCCCATGCTATCTATCTATCTATCTATCTATCTATCTATCTATCTATCTATCTATCTATCTATCTATCTATCTATCTATCTATCTATCTATCTATCTATCTATCTATCTATCTATCTATCTATCTATCTATCTATCTATCTATCTATCTATTTTTCGTATTTCTCTTTGCTATCCCTTATAAGAACTCGAGTTGCCTACGCACCTTGGCTATCTTATACTTGGCTATCGCCACCGGTGGGCGCATCGGCCTCCAACCAACCGAAACCGCTCTCGTATGTCTACGGGTTTATGGATTCGTCTTCAGGGGCTTTCCGTCGAGTCCAGCTTCCGTGGTACTGCACGTTTCTAGTGGTACGCGAAGCCAAACAAGCGCAGCTCAGAGGCCAAACGCAGGTGCCCCTCGACGCCTAAAGAGGAGTTCGCCGAGTTTGCGAGCGTGTTCTTCTCTCGCTGTGTGTGCGAGTACGACGACGAGATGTAGGCGCCAGCAGCAGCAGTAATAGGCAACTACGTTCGCAAGGCTATGAGGCCGCAGCCGCCAACTCCTGTGTTTTCCGTACTCTCACGTGTACGTAGTACATCTGCTTGTCGAGCGCTGTGTACACATGCCACGAGTTTCGCCGTCCAGAATATATATGTCCGCGGGGCATGCTTCAGAGTTCTCATATGTAGATTGCGGTAGTCGACTCGCACATTTTTGCTGCGGTCTGGACGCATTTCCGCAAAACTCGCATCCTCTGTGTACGAACCTTGGACGTGGCATAACGTACTGTGGTTACATGCGCTTCTTTTGTGCCTCGGTTATGTTCATTTTTGTTTTGTATCTGACACATTCAGCGTCTAAAAAGTGTTCCTTTCACCTTTACGCAACAGGCAATGATGCCTTGTCGGCTTCTCGAGAATGCATCGGTGTATATTGGGCAAGTGTCATCTGTAAGAGCTGGCGGTGTACCGCATATCTTTGTTTTAGCTAATTCGAAATAAGGCCGGAGCATCGCACTCTTTCATCGAAATGCCTATTTGTTTGTTCCTTTCCTTTACGCGATGAAATAAACGGCCTTGGTATCCCTGGAACACAGTAAAGCGACAAATGCAAACAAAGCATCCGCATTCATTGTACAATTCGAACAAATGATGCTGTTTGACGATGCTGTTGATCTCATTGGAAGTATAGTCACGACTACGACTTCAAGAGGTTATGTTCCTAATATTGCACACACACACACACACACACACACACACACACACACACACACACACACACACACACACACACACACACACACACACACACACACACACACACACACACACACACACACACACACACGCAAATGCGCATTCGACTGGTTTAATATTTGCATTGTTCCAAAAATCCCGTGCTCAACACTGCACGCAAGAAATTCTCCGGGCAATCCTTTGTCAGGAGCAGACGTAGTTCAAGCCGGCCTTAACTATGCTGTCGTGAGTCCCGGCCATTGTCAGCCCCCTGACTAAACACCTAAACTTAATGTTAAGACAACCGTTGCTTAGCGCAGATGGTATAATTTAGCTGAAAACGAAAGCTGCAGCTCTGCTTCTTTTTTGTTTTCTTTTTATGGCGAAGCTATATATGGCTAGGTTCTGGAAAATTTTGCGTGCGTTTATCGAGCCGTGTAGATCGAGAATTTCTCCCCATACGTGGGCCGATCCCGAAGATAGCTAGATACCTGGCTGACCCGCGCTTGAGATGAAGCAGGCTTTAAGCAGTCTGCCAACTTGTATAGATAAGTATAGTATCTTAGGTCCAAATGCAACCCGTATGAGATATCAAGCTGACGAGAACAGATACTACACTTTGACCCGCGTCGGCCATGTCTACGTTCGCGCAGCGCTTTCTCTGTCGGCATTCCGAGCGCTCGCGTATCTCCTTTCCTTTCCTTCCGCTCTTCCATGGTAGCGGTCTCATAAGCGTGCTGCTCCACATGACCGCGAGGCGGAAAGAAATTCGAACGGTCCATGTGGCTCCGATCCCGCAAACTTGGAACGTTTCACCGGAGCAACGGCCAGGTTTCAGCGGGTGCTTATGGGGAACCACTTTTGTTTGGCCTGTATCGTGTGTGACCCCTTGTGGTTTTCGAATGACCTCACAACCATTACTGCATTGCGGGACGTCGACCAACGGACGATGGCCTTGGCTACGGTGAAGCACTGTGTGCCCTCGGAGTGCGGTGAGGTGCGTGCCTGTTCTACGTGGCGGGATTCATTAGTAAAAGGTGTCCTGCCGCGTTTTGCAACAACACGTAGGTATGTGTACCCCCGGTGCCTCATCATCTTCTGAGGCTCAACATCGTGGAGGAGCGACTAGCCTCGCCTTCCATTTATATGCTTACGGCGTCTGACAGACAGTAGCGGTCAGTTCGCCATGAAGAAGCCCACATACACAGCTTCGCTGGCCATCCACCTTCACAAAGTGAAATGAGGCTGAATTTTTCCCGCTGTAACAGTAAAAACATAGTGCTTTAGCACGATGATGTTTTGCATGATTACGTACATGAGAATGACGCAAATAATTTTCAATTATTGCAAGAACCAACCTTATTACGTTGCTTTCTTTATTTGTGAAAGTATAACAGCCGTTACCATCAGTCAAGCTAAAGAAAGCGCACGCTAAACAGCCTAGTATATTAGCCGTCAGCAACTTATTTTTACGGCGTCCTGTGTTTAGCAAATGTAATGTTTCACGTGGTCATCTTGTGATACCTCGTTTCCGCTTCCCTTTTGTATCACGTAATGAAAGTACCAAAGCTCAAAAATTCACTTACGCGGCAAAACAGATTTCTGCGTACAGTGAGATAGCCGCATAATAGAAGGGCACCTCAGGAACAGCTAAGGATGGCCACATAATCACGACAGCCATGCAGTCATACGTGTGAGATCAAATGTATCCCACGACAATATCAACGCTTAAGGTGTTATTTCCTTCTGCTGAGTGATGTCATGCCACCTCGTTCATGTTTCCCGGTATCAGGAGCATTGCCGATTGATCAAAACATCATTACCGGGAATCTAGGCTAAAGTGCTGAATTCAGGTATAGCAGTGAGCGCTTCATTTGTTTAAAGTGACGCCAAACGTTTTTTGTGACATGCTTGAATCACAATGCAGCTATAAAAGTTGAATGATTGTGACAAATGGAGGGCACGACGATCACACATCGCGCGGTCGGCACCTGCAATCACTGATTTTATTACAGCGCAACGACTACAGCGCAAAGCCAAATGAGTCTCGCGAGCCTCTACATTCGCAAAAGATAAATAACACCATTTATGATTGTGCTACAACTACGTAACAAAGATACTTTGAGGGATATCCGCGCCGTACGTGCACACGTGAACAAGTAGCGGCTAGCAGACGACGTTACGTGCATTCCACACTAGTGCAGTTCAACCAGCGTCCGCCGGGCGGCGACTCCGCTCGATCTCGCGGCCATTAATGCGCCCCGTGGGAGCAATCAGATTTTTTCTTCATATTCCATTCAAAGCAAAAATGTTTCGGTAGATCAGCGCTGCAGTGCAACAACGCTTGTTATTGCTGAAGCCCGCACGCCCATAGCTCCTATTTTAAGCATGAAATGCTTTTAGCTCTCGCTGTTGGCATCCTTCAAGTGTCCTTAAGCCAAAGTAAGAGCCATTGTACGGGCGCTCAAACGAGAACATCCGGGGGAGTTGGTAGAACAATTCGAGATCGTCTGGACAACCAGCAAAAACTTAAGAAAATGCGGTGTCTGACCCCCAACCCTCGGTGCAGGACCACATTACATTATATACGCTAGTTACTGCCCAAACAAGTTACTAAAAATATTGCTTGCGAGTTCTTCCTAATGCTTGCTCACAATATCACTCAAGCTGTCATTTCTAGTACGCTGAAGTTTTATTTGTCATTTCTCATAGCGACGTTCAAAAGGCACATAGAGGGTACCATACAGTTCATTGTCATTTTTTTGGCGCTGAAGGAGGGTTGTGCTCTTTTGAACGCCAGCGGTACGTGAGTTCCGCGGTGAGTGGTCTGCGTCACCTCGAGAGATGGCGCCATGTTGCATGACGCCTCCTTCAGGAGCCACGCAACGCTGGGCAGTGCGCTCGGTCTCCGTGGTATCTTTCGTTGCCTGTCGTGCAGCCTTCCACCGGTTTTCTTCTTCTACATTGACAGCATTCATATGGAACATCACACACGCGTGGTGCAGTGAGCGGTGGTGGGGTGTGCCGTTGCAGACATGCATTGTACTCATTTTAATATTGCAGCTAGTATCATCTCCAACCAATCTGCTTTGGTGGTTGACATTTCATGCTTACGTCTACTCTCGATTACGGGAGATCCAGCAATATTTAAAGGGAAGCTTTCTTTGCCTCCTTCTTCGACTTTCCCAAAGCTGCTGCTGCTGTCTGGCACATCGCGTCGCGGGGACGTTCAGAGCGTGTCAATACATGACAGGAGCGAGTCAGAGAGGAAAGGCGGCGCGAGAAACTCGTTTGGACTCAACCGCGTCGAATGTGCACAATGCCCTCTATAGCTACCGGGGCGTCGCCACATTAGCCTCTTGACAACTGTAATTATCTGTGACCCCCTCAGAAGCATTACAGAAACTGCAGCGCTTCCCTTAGTTTACTAACGTGCAAGTCTAGAGGGGAAGTAGATGGAACTGTAGTGAGGAAGGAGTAGAAGATGCAGTTCCCATACAAGGGGAGGGTGTGGGAAGGTGACGTGAGAAGGCAAGGAAACCCTACTAATATACGTCAGCAGTTGCGGGGAAACTGGATAAGCTTAAGTTCAAGGTACGGTACAGTACGTTCCTGCTATTTCTGAAAAATAAACACCATGCAAATATGTCAACTGGATATATTACGCTGAGCGTGCAGAAAGAGCCGCAATAATTAAAGTGCACCGCAGGGTCCAGGCGACACTATGGAATCGGTCGACCGTCACATCAATATTTCTGTGCCGGAGGTCGCTGATTTGATCTCGACCGCGGTAGCCGCATTTTGACGGGGGCGAAATAGAAAATGCACGTGCACTTAGATTTTGGGACACGTTAAAGAACATCACGGTGTCAAAATTAACCCGGAGTCCGCCACTACGGCGTGTCTCATAATCCGATTGTGGTTTTCGTGCATAAAGCCCCATAATCCAATTCACCTTTAGTACTTCTGCCACCATGCGATGCGCGATGTGAGGCAATGACAGTGCTCAACCCTCTCAGGGGTTATGAAATATGGTGCACAGCAACGCCTCAAGCAAACACCTCTCCCTCTGTGTTCTGTGTACTACGCAGACAAATAGCAGTCGTACACGCAAGGTAACGTTTACCATCACCTCATCACTCTCGTGTCAGACAAAACGTTGAAAAAATTAAGCTTTCGCCGTCAACATCACCGCGAATTATCGTCAGTCAAAGCAAACAGCAAAGAAAGCTTCGCTTACATCGATTCCAAAAGTGCCTGAGATATCCATATTTTTTTTCTGTTATTGTTACTCCTGCCTAATTCTTCTTCCTCTTTTTTTTATTCTTTGAGACGGGAAGGCTCGCATATCTCACGTAACAGCCTGACTACAATGGCACCACTTAGAGGCAAAAAAAAAAGGGCAGCAGTACAATTGAGTGAAATATCTATCGAAGCCAGCATAATATCGCCTTCGCCTGCCCTTCGACGTATCATGCGAGGTAAACAACAAAAAGTACGGTCAGCCCATATATTACCAAAAGTCCTCGCTTTCGCCGAATCAGTCCGTCCGGAACTGCTAGACTTCATATTCTTCAAGGCCCCTTCTTTCTATCTCTCACTCTTTCATATCATCTATTACACGTCAGAGTCAGCAGTATGTGTCGGGCAGAAGAATGGAACGGATATCGCGCATTAACATATCGCATGTATCACTATAAAGATCCCCGCGGATGACGGGATCCGCCAGCGCCGGGCTGCATCTTTTTTTTTTTTTTTTTTTTTGGCAGGCCGTCCGTGAAAACTGTACGACGACCTTTTTAAGGCGACTCGGATACGACCCTTTCCTCGCGGATCACTAATATAGAAGTAACAGCGAATGGAAAAGGGAGTGTGCGGCGCATAAGAAAAATGGAAATATGCAGGCAATTGTAATCACAGAGCACCAGCCCCACGCCCGCCCGCTCTTTGATCTGCCATGACACCCACACTTCCCTGCGGCATCCCGGAGTGTGCCTTAACCCCGCCCACTCTTTCAGTCTTTCTCCATTGCCAAGCAGCGCACAGCGGGGACCTAAAAGCTGTGCCGATAACAAAAGTGCGAGATCTAATAACGTCCATAAAAAGCGTGATATAGAATGTAAGCAGATATACAGGGGAGGGGAGGAGGCACTGAACGGGAACGGCTCTCCCAAGCTGTGCCGCTGTGCGTGGGAGCCGTGCAGCCCAACTCATTGCGAGCTATTGCTGCGTTTACGACCCGCCGTTATAAGGAGACGGCTCCGTTTCGTCGCTATTTTTATTCATTTTTATTTTATTCATATCATACCTCGTTCTTCTGGCGCCCCCGAAATGGCGGAGACCTGTGCGGACAGAAGAGCGATGAAAGAAATTTTGAGAGATCGAAAAACGGGCGTCAGAATAAATTAAGGAATACTATATTAAAGGTCAGATTTGCAGAGACGAAGAGTAGGAGAAGGAGCAATAAAACGCAGACACGCGCTGATTCATTTCCTGACATAATTTTTTTTCCCTTTCTGCTTGGTCTCCTCTCTATTCCTTGTCCATTTCCTTCTTTGTTTCGTTGTACCTTTGTTCCCCATCTGGGTCACAAACTCGGCTAACAAGCTGAGGAAACAGCGGGGACACCAGCGTGGTGCGTACATTGGCAAAGCGAGCGCCGCTTGGAAGCACCAAACACGGGTGACCCATTAACTCGTCGACAGTATGGCAACGAGGAAGACGAAGCGAATTTGGGTAAAACCATCCCTTTTCCCCACGATCTCATCAGCCTTTTTCTCCCTTATTCATTATCTCCTTAGGCACTGGAGCAAGGCTGTAAGGAAGAAAATAACTGCAAATAGCAAAGATGCAGAACGTTTAAGTTTCGCCTTTAAGAGCGCAACACGATGGCATTCAAAGATCCCTGACTGCTTCTCTCGCTTCCCGGCAATTGGAGCTTATGTAACCGTAATGTTTACCGGGAAACGCTGCACGCGAAACGCTACACGCTATACACGTTTTAAAAAGCTTTACGCTACCTTCCGACGTAGCATGCACCGCATGCTCACATGGCGTCGTTATGAATAACGCGCTTTCGCGGAATGCGCTGGTGAAATCTAAACCGTAACCCGGGGCAATACGGTCGGATTACTTGGCTTAGTAACCCACGTACATAGGCTGCGGCCACGTAGCCTTGGCCATGCTGCCACAGAATGTTGTCGGCAGACATGTGCGTCTGCACGTTCTAGTGCGAAAGCAGCTCCATGAAGCTGAAAATACGGTGTCCGTCCAGCGTTAACATTCGTGTTACCAAAACCCACGTGACCAAGTGATGACGTAACGTTCTCAGTGCTGGGCCTGCTGCGGCTCGCAATGCGAAATCCCACAGTGAACAGCCACGGCGTCAGACGGTTGCCGTGGCCCGCACCCAAAAAAATTCACTTCGCGCGATTCGAAAAGTGAGTTGACCTACCTTCAATAGATACCGGGCCCACTCCCGAAATTCACTTGGCCCAGCCCCAAGATTGGCTTTGCCCGATTTAATTATTGGGTCAGCCCACGTTAGAAACCGAACTGGCCCACTCCCACAATTGACGTGACGCTCCTTCAAAAGTGGATTAAGGTGCATTAAAGTAGACTTTTATATTAAGGTGGATAGCTTATAGAGATCGCTATGCTTTCGAATTAAAATAATGTAAGGATACGTAAGTGAGTGTCGACATTTTCTTTCCTTCTCTCTTTCTCAAAATAAGGTTCGTAGCGCAGCGCTACATTTCAAAGCCGGTCGAAGGTTTTTCGAGGATATCTGACATGACTTAGGCACGCCTAGCACCGAGTCCCCGAAGAAACAAAGAAAGAGCAACAAGCACCAATACACAGCCTTTAGTATACTAACATGTAGAATAACCTGCTGCTATCGTCAAGTTAACAAAAGCGCTGATATATATATATATATATATATATATATATATATATATATATATATATATATATATATATATATATATATATATATATATATATATATATATATATATATATATATATATAGACAACAAGAAAAATATACACAGTAACGCAAAGATGAATAACCTGAGATGTGTACTAACGTGACGTAATCTATTCTATGAATGCGTGGGCATGGGCAAATTCCTTATACATTTGCTCACATTTACGCTTTTTGGGGGCAAAGAAGTTTATGTGTTTGCGAGGAATATGTAACAGCGCATGAAGGCAAAAATGATCAAGTCCGCGGATAACTTAGTACATCCTGAGCCGACAAAAGTGAAATATTTAAATAGAGGGAGTCTCTTTAATGAAAAACTGACAGATTCGCTTGGCGACCCGCCTATTATGCTAGTCCAGATGTGAAGAATGATACGTGAAATGATAGGCACATAGCCTACCACTGACGAACAAAACGCATCGAGTAAAACTGATTAAATGTTTCTGAGAGAAACGGCGCACGCTCTGACATACTTGCAGCGCCTTTACAGCGTCTTCGCGTACAACACGAAAGAAACCGGGTACGTGCACAGGGCATTCCTCGGGAGCATGGATTACAGGCGCGCATTCCCAGACAGCGAGTATCACGATACAACTGCTGTATAATTGTGGCACGGTCGACGCGGTAAGCCAGTGACCGCGCGGACGGACGAGTACGACACGGCCGCAGTGGAAGATCGCCAAGGAGATGAAGGCGAGGAAAGCGACGGCGACGGGTGTCAGAACGGGCAGACCCGGCGGAGACCAGAGAGGAAAGAAAAATTGAGGTGCCATTCCAAACTGTGAAGGTGGATGACCAACGAAGCTGTAGCACATCACACGGCGTTAGCCAAGGGTACATGTATTTACGAGTATTTTCATCATTTGGCAATGGTAGTGACGATAGCTTTGTGACTACTGTGATATGGTTGGTTTGGGTATTATTATTATTATTATTATTATTATTATTATTATTATTATTATTATTATTATTATTATTATTATTATTATTATTATTATTGGCGGAGGGCATGTAGCCTGCTTCGCCTCCGCTACGGGTCGGCCCCGTATTGCACGACCTCTGGGATCGGCCCACACAGTTTTGTCCACGGACAGGACAAATGCATCTAAGGAGCGGGGGGAGGGGGGGAGGGGGGGAGGGGGGAGGTAGAGGTATGCAGCTTAGCTTAAAAAGAAAGGCAAGAACAAACGAACCGTATAACACTACGAAATCAAAAGTGGGAGCCACTAAGTGGAAAACTTTAGCGTCGCTCGCAACACCGTTTAGTTGAGACCGGAGAGAGATGGAGCCAGCGTCTGCAGCCATTGCAGAGGCTGAAAGAAAGCAGACGAGAGAAGGAAGGAAGGAAGGGATCAAGAAAGGAAAGAAGATGAAAAGAAAGCTGGAAACAGAATTGAATTGAATAGAATTTATTGACAGGAAGGACAGAGAGGTCGACAGGAAATAGAAAAGACTGCATAAGGAAGAAAGGAAGAAATAAAGAAACGAAAAATAATGACGCCGTGGACCAGGAAAAAAGAAGAAAGATGGAAAGCTGAATGAAAAGAAACGAAAAGAAATAATCAACGGAAGAAGTGGCGAAAGAAGCAAGATGCGGCAGAAGGAAGCTAAGGAAGAGAAGACACGCACACAGAAACAAAGCGAGTAAGGAAAGAAAGAAGGTCAGGAACTCCCGCCGTCGTTTTCCCATCATCACCTGTTCTGTTGGACGAGCATCATTCCTTTTCGTTTGGCCGGGTGCGCGAAGGCAAAAGTCATCCCCCATTCGCAGCGTATACACAACTTGGACAGAAAGTGAGGGAGGCATATAGGAGAGATGCCTCAACTTGGACAGTCGCCGTTGACGCACGTAAGACAGAAAACACCTATAAGGAACGAGACGATAAGGAGCACCGCGCCATGCTTCGGTAAGTTCGCCTAGCCGGGAGGTCGCGCTCCCTATACACGGGTTCAGCCGCACTGCGTCCCTCCCGTGCCTCCCGCAATCCTCCCTCGCCGTCCCTGTCTGCCGCAGCAGAAGCGCTTGCGTGCGAGCTGCAAGGCTCGCACGCAACGGGACGGGACGAATACGACGACAGCGGGCTACGACAACAACTGTCGCCGCCGACGCGACGCTGAATTCAATTTCCCGTAGCAGGCGTACGCGAGCTCGCGCTCCTTGCTGCATCTTTTCTCGCGTTGTGCCTGTTTCCCGTTCTTAGAAATGTGCGGCACGTATGCGCGCTCTCAACTGAGAAAAGTGTGCAGCTTGTATCGTTCGAAAAAAGGGGCGCGTCCCTGGACGAATTATAGCGGCGCGCTCGCGTTGCAGGAAGCTTGCGGATATGCAGGTGGCAACAGCTCGCGTTGATAGAACGTCCTCTGTCGAGACTTGTTGTTGCGGCTTCTCTCGTTTCATTCGCGTCCACGACGATTCTAGAGGAGTTTTGCTTCCTTTGCCCATAACGCGATGGCTTTCGACGATAAGTTGAACGGATCGGGAGCAAACGAGGCAGTGAATGGAGTGCAGACAAAGAATGGGTTGAAAGATTATAAACTAAAAAAAAAAGACAACAAATGGCCTAAAACAGAGTGCTACCAACTCCAAGTGCGTCCAAACTGAAAATGGCGCATATATTCTGATAAGTTTGCTTTCTGTGTAGTGGAATGCCCGATATGGCGTACCGTTAAAGGGAACCCGAAATTAGTATTTTGGAAATGAATATAGATTTTTGAAATGAAGACTTTGGCAATTATCTTTCTTTATCTACAGGCTTACGTAATGCGTTACATCATGCATTTCTTTCTGCGACTATGACGGTGCGCTATATTTATTATTTTTAGAGAGCCCGTCCTGTCATGTCTCTCTGTGTCCTTGTCATAAAATGTGGCGCTGCTGGACTATTTTATTAAGAAAGAAAATATGCAGCACTAACTAGCCCTACAATATGTTTTGTAAAATGTTTGTTTGGTTGAATACAAATCTGTCTGTCTGTCTGTCTGTCTGTCTGTCTGTCTGTCTGTCTGTCTGTCTGTCTGTCTGTCTGTCTGTCTGTCTGTCTGTCTGTCTGTCTGTCTGTCTGTCTGTCTGTCTGTCTGTCTGTCTGTCTGTCTGTCTGTCTGTCTGTCTGTCTGTCTGTCTGTCTGTCTGTCTGTCTGTCTGTCTGTCTGTCTGTCTGTCTGTCTGTCTGTCTGTCTGTCTGTCTGTCTGTCTGTCTGTCTGTCTGTCTGTCTGTCTGTCTGTCTGTCTGTCTGTCTGTCTGTCTGTCTGTCTGTCTGTCTGTCTGTCTGTCTGTCTGTCTGTCTGTCTGTCTGTCTGTCTGTCTGTCTGTCTGTCTGTCTGTCTGTCTGTCTGTCTGTCTGTCTGTCTGTCTGTCTGTCTGTCTGTCTGTCTGTCTGTCTGTCTGTCTGTCTGTCTGTCTGTCTGTCTGTCTGTCTGTCTGTCTGTCTGTCTGTCTGTCTGTCTGTCTGTCTGTCCGTCCGTCCGTCCGTCCGTCCGTCCGTCCGTCCGTCCGTCCGTCCGTCCGTCCGTCCGTCCGTCCGTCCGTCCGTCCGTCCGTCCGTCCGTCCGTCCGTCCGTCCGTCCGTCCGTCCGTCCGTCCGTCCGTCCGTCCGTCCGTCCGTCTGTCCGTCCGTCCGTCCGTCCGTCCGTCCGTCCGTCCGTCCGTCCGTCCGTCCGTCCGTCCGTCCGTCCGTCTGTCTGTCTGTCTGTCTGTCTGTCTGTCTGTCTGTCTGTCTGTCTGTCTGTCTGTCTGTCTGTCTGTCTGTCTGTCTGTCTGTCTGTCTGTCTGTCTGTCTGTCTGTCTATCTATCTATCTATCTATCTATCTAGTCATCAGGAACGAAGTGAACATGACAAATGACAGGCTAGTAGCAGCAGTCTGTGCTCCATAAACACGCTACTCTGCTGAGCCCAGCCTTTGCCAGGCACACTGCTTTCAACTAATGAACGAAAGCGTCGCCAACCATCGCCCACAAAGCTGGAACTTTAGTCAGCGCATGTTCCGGCAAACCACCCGCGCTACTCTCGTGGCTCACAGCACTCAAGACTCCCGAAGGAAAACAAGAACTTTTTCAGGAGACGCCGTATTGTGGAAGACTCCGAATTAAACTGACCACCTGGCTTTCCTTACTACGCACACAATGCTCCAATTCAAGGTTTTATGCATTCCACACCCGTTGGAAAGCAACCGGCATGGTGCTCAATTGAAAGCGCGACATCATGCTGGACAGTAGAAGGTATTAGCTGCTGGAGGCACTGAGTGGATCTGTTTAGTTTTCACGGCTGAAGCGGGAAGTATACAATGATGAGAGTGCTCGTTACTATATGATTACGAAAGCGACGATATGTGCATTGTGTCTCGTTGACGCACAATCTAACCAACCGCGAGGTGAGATCGATGGCACAGGACGTTTTGAAAGTTTGAGCGCGTCTAATGCACTTATCTCACTGGCGGAGGGGAAATTTCAAGCATCGCCGGAGGGAAGTCCGCCTCGACAAAGGAGCCGGCTCGCATCGCAAGCATGCGATGATGAAGGAGATCCCTTCGCACCTTTTTTGTCAGTTATGTGCTGTGGATATGCGTGGCTCCAAGATGCTGTGGTTTGGCGGTTTACGACTAGCCTGAGTGTTATCGCCCAACGATGGCCAAAGTCTCGTAACCACGTTAACCCCAATCTGAAGATATTTACTAGCTTCGCACACTTTCTGTCCAAGGACTTCTTGCTACCCAAACCAAGTATGACACAAAGCATCTTTCGGGCCATCTCCTGCTGTGGTCACGTATTGTCACCTAATCTTTTCCCTTATAAGTTTATAGCAGGCATGTCTTCCATTTGCACATTCGAAGGGCGTAAGATTCTGCTTGTTGGTGAAACATGCTTTAAGGTTTTATTAACAACGCAAGGACACCAGAGGGGACAGCTGAGAGAGAACATAGCGCTCTGTTCTCTCTCCTGTTCCCTCTGGTGTCCTTGCGCTGTTAATCAAACTTCAAAATACACTCGAAGGATATAAGTACACAGCGCAGTCCGTCGTAGTCCATCCCTCACCGCTAGCGGCAATCTCTGAATCGAATTGGTTTCAGTCAGCTGTGGTAGACCTGATACTTATCTAACGAAGCGCACGCATCCAAGCGCCTTCACTCAAGCTGAAATGCACAGACTAAGTGCTGGATAGATTATACTACACCAAGAGAGAAAGGGAGCGGCAAGGCAGGGCAAGTTTCCGGCTTGCTACCCTACACCCGGGTGGGGAATAAAAAAAAAATGAGCATGCATGCTAGGGTATCGAAAGAGAGAGACCTCGACGGAACGTTTCTTCTCGGACCAACTGGCTGCAAGAAACGCGCGGCGCGTCAAGTGTTACCGGCGAGTGTGGCGCAATCAATCCCGATCAAGGTGGCGACACGCGTGAACGCTTTCCCGCTCACGACGTACATGCTTTTGCACAGGCGGCGCGTCTTCCCTGTCGCCCGCGCCGGCTGTTCCCCGCTGCCGCCTGCCAGCGACGCTTTCCCGCTCTTCACTACGACATACATCGACTTCCCACATGCTTCAACAGATTGACAACTTCGAGAAATCTTCCCCTGTCTAAGTCTGCCTCCCTTTCTGTCTCTCGACAAAAAAAAATGCCCGTTGACGAATAAATCGATTAACTGGTTCTTTGATTGACTTCATCACTGACCTATCTATCTCTACTATATGTTTAACGGGGAACTGCGCTGTAAGAAAACGTGAAATTACTGTCAGCGCTATCCTGGTGGGTCGATCTTTTCTGCGTCCTGTATCGTATTGTTCAAAGGCTGACGTTCTAAAGGCGGCTGTGGTTTAATTACCGACATCCGTGATTCCTCAGTGCGCGCACTTTAAGCACGAGGCACCAGCATTTCGCGTTGTGCTTTCGTAGGCAATACAGCGCCATTGTGTCCAGCAATCGAACCCGTGACCTCGTGCTCTCCATCAGAACACTGCGACGGGACCGAGCAGGTGGCTTGATATGCTCGGCTGTATCCACAGAATATTCTCAGAAAGTGGGTGAGCGGCATCACAAATAGGTTGTAAGGTGCATCGAGCTACAAGAAATAGCGCAACATCAATTCTGTTGCAACTATTTGTCGTAGGCGGATGAGTTGTTTGATGAATTATTCTGATCCTGATCCACGCTTATTCGACCCCCCGCTCCCTCAAGAAAAAACGATAGTTTGCCATTGTTTGTTGCTTTTTTGTCGAGTCACACAATCGAATACACGAGTGGAGAGAGGGAAGCCCACGAGTGATTGACTCGTGACGTCCTCGCCGCCGAGAAACGATGTATTCGGCACCGCTGTAGTACTTCGGGCACGCTTTCGAAAACACGCAGCGCATCGCTCTCCCGTGCATGCGAAACCAGCTGCGGAACAACTTTCTGGCATGGGTCTAGGACGGTAGTTAGTGTCACCTAGTAATCGAGTACGAAAATTGCGGGGCTCTCGCATCGATAGATGCGTGAGTTTGGAGGGGTGCTTCGGCAACCCTTGCTACACTATTTCTCTCTACTTTCTTGTTTTCTTTTGGAAAAAAAGGAGTGGCTGCCTTATGCGAATATGCACTGATCGTGAAGCGAAGTGTGCGATGGCAGAGCTGTCGTTGATCGTGTTCGAAAAATAAGAAACACTCCCTCTGATGACGCCCGAAGGTATTCCACTATGACAGGGTTTTCAGGTTCGTTGCATACTTTTCACGCGGATGTTCGCAGACAACTTCCCATTAGCGCAAGAAGCATTCGAGTTCGGGGGTGCAGTTAGCAAACAAGTTACCAGTGATACGCGAAGGAAGTAATAATCGCTAAGACAATGTTGTTGCTACACAAACTGGTTACTTCGGCATCTCTGCGTGAAGCTGAGACACTAATATTGCTGAGGGCCCAGAGTTTCCCAGACTGGAAGTTTCGGAGGCTGAAAGTGGAAGTAAGTTGGCGTGCATGTATACTACCATGTGCAAGTCTGTGCATTCTGTTTTCGTTCTCTTAATATTATTTTAAAATTTTATTTTGGCCGTCAGTGTTAGCACGTTTGCTTTCTGATAGCTATCAGTGTCTATTGCCAGTGCTTGCGGAAGATGCACTTTTGGTATATGTGCCCGTACTTACTAAAACTTTCTTGCCCTCTAACTATTCGCAAGAGGAAGCATCTGCTAATTGCGATGTTGACCATACGTGTGGCGAAAGCTGCCGGTCAGTTTAAACAGCAAACAGCCTCTACCGACGAAATGCTTCGCGAATACAGTCTTCGATACCTTCCTTCTCGAGTACCGAAGCCACATCTATAAAACTGCACCCCATTACGAGATTTCACGCAAAACACTTACTCAACGGTGGAATTAAGCTACGGTCACTGGTGAGTCCCGCATGTACTACAGCAACCCGCTAATAGGCGACGACGATGAACGCTTCTTCTAAAAAAAATATGGTGCTTTAAGTGCCAAAACGACGATGTCATTATTAGACACGCCGTAGTGAGGGACTGCGGATTAATTTTGACCACTTGGGTTTTTTTTAACGTGCACCTAACCTAAGTACACGGGTGTCTTTGGATTTCGCCCCCATCGAAACATGACCGCCGTCGCAGGTATATGATCCGACGACGTCGTGCTTAGCAGCTCAACACGCTTCTTGTGAAGGGCGAGCTTTGCGAATTCTGTTCTTGCAGCCCGCAATCGATATACTTGTTTTGCTTAAGAGATTTACGCGAGGTGGCATTTGCGCGCCAATAGCTAATCTAGGTCGCATAACCTTCGACGTCACGTCCAGCTTCAACAAGATAGCAGGGAGGTTTTCGCGAAGCAGAGAACAGTTCCTGAAGTTCTTTATCTTTATCGACCTCTTGTTGCGTGACCGTGTTCAGGTACATACGCAGAGGTAGCCACTCTACAGCACATAATCACGGTGAAAAGGTAGATGAAAACCCGGGACACTACCATTATCACATTACCCTGATTATTACATTATTACGATTGGACCACTGGCTTCGGTCTATACAAACAAGATACTTCAATACAGACTTCGCCGCTTATTGGCACGGAAAGCTGCGCAGGCGCTAATATCTTCTTTAAATATCAAAAAGGCTGGTGTGACTACCTATGTCCGCTTCACACTTTCCTTCTACGCATCTGTTTTGAGAGAACATTATCTTTCTATCTATCTTTCTATTCCCTCATCTCCCTTTCCTTTTGTAGGGTAGCTACCGGACATACTTTCCGCTTAACCTAACTACCTTCGTCTCTTAATAATTTCTTTCGGCATTCCTAGCTTTCTTGCGGTTTTCATGAAGGTGATTAGCGTTCCCAGCTCCGCGCTGACACCACGTCCAAGGACGCCGTCACACGCATACAACGAAAAGGCGGGAAGCGGCCATCACACCGCGTGCAGGAGACAGCAATTAGGCAAGCGTCGTCTCCCCCCCACCCCTTCTACCCGCAAAGACGAGAGCAAACATTTCATCCACCCACCGCATCCGCAAGCATGGGAGAGAAAAGGAAGGAACTCTTCATCCTGCGGCCATCCTGTGCTAAGCTCTCGCTGATGAAGTCAGGTAAACTTCCTCCTCTTCCTTCGTCTTCTTTTGAGCCTTTTTCTCAAGGCAGTATGCGGCCGCGTCAAAGTGGAAGAAAAATCAGCATAGCTAAAGCAAACAAGACATGCTCCTGCGTACAAATACATGGCTAAGACAAGGAGCGCGAGCTGGCAGCGCTCAACAGAAAAGCGAGACCGTCTCTAAAAGAAAATTTACTCGTTCATTTCACTTTCGAAAGTTCAGGACTCGCGACTGATCGTGACTGCCGCCGACGAGCAGCGCTTCGTGGCAAGGATTCAATGCCCAAAAGTACATTAAGGTCACTCAAGCAGCTCTCAGAAATTTCGCAAGTTCTACATTTAAGGAATTGTTGCAATCTATTACCCGTCAAAAACCAAACACAGCAATCAAAAAAAAAAAAAAAATCTGCAGGCTTGTGCGACCTTGCAGAATCGCAACCTAATTTCCAGCGAAGCTGTTTCCTTGGAGAAGTTCCAATAAGGGACAATTGCCACTAATTTAACCGCATACTTGAAAACGCTGCCCGTACATGATTCTTCCATCGGCCACATTTCCCACAAAAAACGCTTCCCAGCATTTGTTTAGGAATTTTTACAAAGGCAGTGATTCATCCATACAGAACTTGCCTTACCAGGAGAATGGGTGTAATGTGTCTTCCTCCCCCCCCCCCCCCCCCCCCCGCTTGCTTCCTAATTTTCGCTACACTTTACCTTGGTTGCGTCCACAGTTCTCAATACGGCAATACGGGAACGTAGCTCATTACGGCAGAGTTTCACTTTCAAGCACTTGCTGAAGAATTTTTAAGGCTGTATTTCATTCACATGCGTTTAATGTGGCCTATAAATTTGCAGTAGCGTTCCCCCAAGTTTGCTGAACTTGACCTTGGTGGCATTGGCAGTTACGCAAGGAAAACCAGCTAAATTTTATGCCACCGATAAAACGCTCCGAATTAATTGCATACGTAATTTATTCCAAAGGCCGTAATTAACTGACGATTAACCCCCACAGTTTGAACTTCGTGTACCCATTACCCATAAGTACATACTTAATTTTGTCAAACATGAACAAGGTGGTTTTTAAGAGTTCACCGGAGACACCGAAGAAACCGAGTACTGTCGTCGTATCGCGCACAAGAACACAACAATTACGGTTCAATAATTATTTCCGACTGTTCTGGTCACTACAGAAACATGCAGTTTTCTCCACACAGTACATTTGACATTCCCCTATTTTCGTTTAATTTGAAGCTGGTGTCTTCTGCCGTTGTTCTATGACCCTGGATAACATCACGGATAATGCAGCATGACATTCTAGAACGCTTGAATGCGAAACTTTCCACAGAGGCTATAAATAACCTACAGATACTAAATATTTATCGTTCGTCACTCACAACGTGCTTCCTAGTTCGACGAAATATAGACCCCGTGCATCGCATACTTCACCGAGCGGACCAGAAAAAGGTCACTACATGCCTTGTACAATGCGTAGAATTTCAGCGAGGACAGGTATTTCAGTAATTATTTGCAAAGCGCATAATTAACCGACACGCTTCAAACTATCTGTACATGTCACACATAGAGCGACCCTTATTTCCTGAAAATACTAATTTTCTGCTGTTTTCGGGTCTCTAAGGCTAGCGGAGAAATTTTCGAAGCGCTTCAAAGAGCGCCCCAAAATGGTCCGATGACGGGGGTTTCACGATTTTAAGTTAACCACTACTTTGAACGCAGACACTCCCGTGCACCACCCCGCTTATGGAGCCTACTATTGATCACATTTCCTCAAACTAGAGACTTCGTGAATTATGTAGTATATTTAGAAAACCACTAAAACTGACGTATAACGTTTTCGAGCGTATCGTACAGTCTCATTAACAGCGTTGCTTAAAAAAATGCAAACGATGTCAGAGTTCTGTACACGGAACCTAATAATATAATTAAAGCCAACGAAAATAGATGTACTAACACCATTCTAAAATACACCACTAAGTTGTGAGTTGGATTTTCGCAAAACCCTTACAAACTTAGAAACAATTTTACGTAAGTTGTCCATTCGTATAACATATTTGTCTACTTGAGATGTTGCGCAATATCTCCACCTTGCGGGTTTCCGCAAACTACTACGTCAAATACTTGCCTTTGCTTCGTGTGTTGTCGACAACTTCGACTTCGCCCTGTCATCTGCTAGCCGCCTGGTTAGCTCAGATGGTAGAGCGGCTGCCCCGGAAAGGCGGTGGTCCCGGGTTCGGGTCCCAGACCACGACGAATTTTAATTCAACTCTGAGGCTTTTCTTTCGAGGAACCCGTATGGGTTTCCTTTGTAGCAATTGCTACGAACGGGTGGATGTCTGATTTTCCCTTTATTAATTGCTATAATAGAGGCTGTTTACCGAACCCTAATGTACGGCGCACAGTTACGGATTTCTGAACTTCGTTGTTCTTTCTTTTTTTAAAACTTACGGATTTCCGGAAATCCTATATGAAACGAAATAGAAGGCTCTAAATAAAAATTCTGCTTGCTCGATCTAGTCACTGGAATTTTCATTTTGCTTTCAAGTACAGCAAATTTCGTTCAGACTGGCCCAGCATTTGTCTCGAAAGCATTTATATGCCTTACGTATATTTGAATAAGGAAATTGGTGTCGACCCCATCGTAAAGCTTCCTCTGAACCTGCCAGCCTTTTCTCTCTCTCTCTCTCTCTGTCTGTCTCTCTCTTTCTTTCTCTCTCTCTCTCTCTGTCTGTCTGTCTCTCTCTCTCTGTCTGTCTCTCTCTGTCTCTCTCTCTCTTTCTCTCTCTCTCTCTCTCTCTTCTGTACGTTATCCACTTGCTTGCCAAGTGCTGTGACACTGCATTGTAAGAACCCATTTTGTGAGCACCACATACAGCGCCGCGTGTTGAAGTCCCTAGGCGTCCTCAAATGATAGCTGCACTGCGCTTGAAACTCAATGTCCCGTTATCTACCTTTTAGTTGTTTACATTAGAGACTTTAACTTGCAGAACGTGCGTTCAGGCTGCAATTCTTTTGAACAATTTATTGTAATCGACCAAAAACATAAATTAAAGAAAGCAATTATTTAATGAGTAGCTGAACAACTACAGTGGTTTTTTAATGAACAAGACTGAAGAGACGAAAAACTTGTTGAGGCGAAATTTAATGAAGGCTGAATCGTATCTTCTAATAGAAGCCATGCTGCTGAAATAGGAAGACCGGGCCCCATTTTCAGTAGTTGGGTTTTCGAGTCTCTCGGTGACCCAACAAAAGGAGACATATTGTGTATATGAGTTTGAAATATTGTGTACGTTCTCGGTAACGTGTAATGAATGTTTGAGCTACGAGGGTAATTACAGCCTTTGTAGACAATTAATCGACTGATGCAAGCGCTCCAGAGCGTTAAAAGCGTATTTTGCAGACCGCACAGAAAGTTCGCCCAATTTCTCGAAAAAACTTGTTGATGAGAGCAGCATTCCGGGCAAGTTGGTAATCCATTACTCAAATGATATTACACAACAAAAAATGACATGGCTTGGTGTGTCGTCTTCTCTTACGTCCCTGTCGTTTTTTGCTGCGCAATATCATTTGAGTATACGTTGATGTATAATTATGGATTTGTAAACTTTATTTTGTAAGCCTTATTTTTTGTAACTTATCAAATTTTGTATTTCTTGTAAAACGCCGAGGACCTAAATTATAGTTAGGCGGTCTAGAGTCACTTGAGCTTAACTCTATCTCTCAACTCAATAAATTTAATTCCAATTGAACCATCGGTCGTCTCATAAATGCATTTCCGAGTCAGAGTTGGCCCCCACTGAAGCTTTCTATTGAGATGAGGTCGGGACGGCTTGACACTGTGTTCTTCGTGTCCTGTTCATTTTCTCTTCTTTCTTGTTTTAATTATTCAGTTATCTCAAGTTTCAACTAATCCAACCTTCTAAATTGAGCTTATCACTTTGTAATTGATCCACCTGCCCGTTTCATTTTCATTTTGTTGCGCTTAGATCCTGCGGTCTAAAATCTCTCGTGCTCAGTTTAATCACTACAGCGACAACCATAAAGAGCGTTAAACTATTGCTCTTGTCTTTCTTATTGTTCTTTATATCCCATTTGCGTGCGCGCATGCTTGTATGTGCCACTTTGTGTACAGGCGAGCTATAGGGACGACCTCTAGTACAGTCGCCAGCTCATGCGTGTTACATCCGTTGTGCAAACCGGTCGTCTTCCTGCCTGTAAATTGTAACATATCCGGGTGCGATGACCAAGTAATCCGCAGCAAACACCGGAAGTGTCGAAGTGTCGTTTCGCGTGGTGGTAGGCTCGCTGCCCTTAGCTGTTGGGTGACAGAGAAACGTCATCAGTGCAGGCATGCAGTGAGGGCAATAATTTCTTACCACAGGCTTGCACCCCAAGATCCTCTCATTTTGTGTGCCTTCTCTTGTCGTTTTTGTTGGCTGTTGCTGTTCTTGTTGTATCCTAGAAGTAGAAACTCTTTGTTGTCGTCTTCGACGTCGTCATCATCGTCGTTACTGTTTCCCTTGTTGTAGCATTATTATTTATATGAATGGTAGAAAGTGGGAAATGCGGGAAAGTTTGTGCTGACCGCTCTGGGTCGTCATATGTCAGGGTATCTTGGAATGCACCTGAACGGTGGCTGCCAAGTAAATAGCATCACATATCATTATATTATTATTATTATTATTATTATTATTATTATTATTATTATTATTATTATTATTATTATTATTATTATTATTATTATTATTATTATTAGCTTTTTCATGACCACCACTGAGTCGAAGCACAAGGAAAAAGACACACATAAAGCTCCGTGCTCTGCTTTCTCGGCCGAAGTAGATGACCATTTAATGCCTGGTGTTCTCACTAAAATAACAACAGCGCAGCGCCACTAACTATCTATAGGTAATCGTCAGAAACCGTGTGCTGCTCAGCATGTCATTAAGAAAACGTTTCTCCAACGAAATCTAAATTATCTATGACAGATGCAGCAATAGCAGTAGCGATATTATAGTCGCAAGCAGATAGCTCCGCCTAGCACGCGGTTCTTTTTTTCTTTATTGTTGTTGCGCAATTGTTCCCTTCTTTCTGGTCATATATGTACCTACGCGGCACTTAGCCTGGAAGAAGGAACGGGCGAAGAGAATATCTTCCCCTCCAATTTTCGTTCTCCTCAAATCGCAGTATTCGTCTTTAGCAGGAGTCCTTCTAGGTACACTATATCAAGCGGATAACTAATTCAGGCCAGGGTATCGGACGTTTGATGATGACTGAACAGAATTCGTACGCGGATCGCAGAGATTGCCCAGGATCCGAAGCGCTTGATCTCGTATGCGGTTGGATGAAAACATTTCAAACGACAGACAAACGGGTTCTAGCGCGTGGACAAAGAGGAGCTCTTGCTTGAAGCTCCTATTTCATATAAGTGAAAAAATTTAATGTACAAAAGGCGGGCGAAATGCCTTCGTGGCCCAATGCCGTATTCTATATCAAACCGTCCTTTCCAAAACTGATGAAAAGAGTATGAATAAATATTTCAAGCAGCAATACTCCGTACAAGTGGCAGTTGATAAGGATCGGGGAAGAATTGAAGTGGCGAGGGACACAATTCTTTGATCTCAACTTTGCTGTAGGGGTAACAGAGTAAGGCAGCATACTGATTTTGTAAAGCAATGAAGAGGGATAAAAGAACAGATTACAGTGACAAGAGCTCAGGCTCTCATATATGAGTAACTCAGAGTACGTAGCCTCAGCAAAACCTTCTTTGACAACTGAAATAGTGTAGCGTCTCCTGGATGCAAAACTGCGTCTTTTATTGAACGCTTATAAGACAAAGCTTTGAGGAAACGACCGCGACAACTCTTAAGTGGAGGGTGCAGCTGGAACGTCGTAATCGACCTCATCATTATCATCATGACAATCCATATCCACTGGAAGCAATAATATCTCTAGCAGCGATCCCCATATACCCCTGTCTTGTCAGCTGACTCTAAGATAGGCCTACAAAATTCTATATTTCATCACACTGTGTTTCACTCTGCCGTCCTCGACAGCGTAGAATCGTAGGTGGGAACCTCTAACGTTTTGCTCTTTTGGCGCTTTATTATACCTGGTAATCATGACGTTGATACTTGCGAGTAGACAGGCCACAAACAATGGCTGTTAGGTTTACTGCAGTACTCTAAACAGCCATCACTGTAAAGGCTTGCAGCCCTGCTTCTGGTGTCATTAGTGGTTCATTCTTATTATTAATTGCAGCCAATTGAGAATTGTCACTGCGACTTCAGTATTCCTGTACCAATGTTCCCATCCCTGCCATATAGTTTTCGGAGGCAGTAGGTAATAGTATATAGCGGACATCATTAGAGCGAGAAAAGGAAGCAAAATAAGCAATAGAAGTAGTGCGCCCCAGGAGGGTAGTCTAGCGCTTCCAAAGCCGTCAGTGTGTCCCTGGCACAGTTATGTTGCACACGACATCTCGTACGCTCACTCGACATCGTCGGCAACGAATCTCTTCACCCCCGAAGCATGATACTTCAGCTAGAGCGTGGACGTGTATATTAGTCCGCCGAGCGAAAAAAATGAAAAAAGAGCGACCAAAGCGAATGTGATGGATGGCGTGGGCGTCTAGCATGCAAGTAGCGCTGTGAATGCGAGCCCGTGCTTCCGCAAATGGGATTCCAGGCGCTTTGTGCTGCCTTGTGTGGTTCGTGGTGATACTTAATCAGCGAACAGGACACACACTTGGGGGTGTGTGAGGAAACGCGACGGTGCCATTAATCACGGCGCGTCGAGCATATGAATGCCTAGAAAAGTAAACCCGCATACAGAACTCGCTTCTGCAAATCCGAGCCACCATCTAGTCCTATGGGTAAGGTCGTCCCGCTACGCCTTTATCTGCGCCTATTCGGTGCGTTGATTTATTGTCGGCCTCTACTGCGGCCCTACAAAGCTCGTGCATTCTCGTATCTAATAAAAACGCTGCTATAATGAATGAAACCACACAGCGCCATCGTGGCCATGCGAACGAAGACGCATAAGCCAGCTTCTTCGTGAATGTCCGCGTAAGAATACACCGAGACACAAACTGATACCAGCACTAGTGGCATTAGCGCGCAGGCCTCGCAGTCTCGAAAAGCTGTAGCTCCCGTGGAAAACAAGCCCCACCGAAAAGTGAGCGTTAACTGTACGTTTGGAAGAAGAGAGACTAAATTTGTTGGCAGCCATCAGTGTATGCACTTGCACTACACACTGTTAATCGGCAAAAGTTTACACACGGAAATGTTTCTTTAACTTTCCACGTCCGTTACGGGTATGTGTCTGTATTATTCACCTTTATCGCGATACACGATGTAACCGGTGCTGTAAACACACGCCAACGCTTTCTTCTTATCATGCATACAAAAAATTCCAAGTTTTGCTCGAAATTCAAAGTATTGATGGCGACAAGAAAGCATTATAATATTACTTGGCGTAAAGACTGTCCGTATAGTTATATTGCAATAGAAAAAAAAATTGTCTCGACTTCAGATCAGTGTTCCGAGAGCAGTGCCGCCAGCTTTCCCTTATATGTGGATCTAAATTTCACTAGTTTTCACTAGATTTTTGCAAAATGTAGTAGTTAATCAGTTTGCCAATGTGATTTCTACAAAAATAAATTTTTGTAATGAGTGCAGTGAGTGTATTCAATGCAGCGAGTGCAGTGGCTGCAATCAGTCCAGTGATTTCATCCAAATAAAGAAATCACTGCATACCAAAGCTGAAATGATGTCACAGCGAGAGTTGTTATGACAATAAGAATGTATCTATCTTGAGGCCCCATGTTCAAAACGAAAGCACCTTTGTACTTTGCTCTAGGGCAAAACAAGTTCGGAAAACAACAAAGCGCCAAGAATATGTGGAACATTGTCTGAATTGTAAATTTGGGCGCCGGATCTCTCTTACACAAATGTAAAACGCGAAAACAGTGTACTACTTCACTGCACCAGCGTGACAGTAATGTGAATAATCTCTTTAGAGCGCAGCTCCTAATGTTTCGTTCCTGCGGCGAGGGTAGCCGTCGGTGGACGAGCGAACGAGCGCAGCAGCCAAAGATGAAAGAGCGAACGCGAAGCGGCAGATGAAAGGCGCAAGCCGCGAACGGCAGAGACCAATGATAGCGGCCCTTCATTGACATGCGCCCGGCCGCTCGATGCGTATTCGTATCTGGTCTCAGCCGAACCGCTCTTTTCGTACTATCGTCTGCTCACGTCAGTTCTCGCTCGCACTTGTTTGGTTTGTTTGTTTTGGTCTCTTTTACGTTTGTTTCAATTGTCATGGCTTGCGACTGTTTTGTAATCTCATTGTATGTGCGTTGCAAATTCTGGAAGCCAGGGGGCGCCAGCGATTACAGTGGAACCTTCGACGAGTCATGCATGAAAAGCGACGCTCTTAAACTGCACATCATATTTTCGACGGTTGCCGACTTTCCTACATGTCTCTCAAATACTTTGTCTTAGTATACCAGTGTACCTCAGTATAAAACAAGTACAAAGCTGCGCTCAAATTTCGCATTAGGGAGCACCGTAATGGTCCGTGAATTTTTTTGTATGCCGAGAACTGGAGCAGCATCACTGCACTTACGCGCTTCACGTCATTTGCGCAGCAAATGACGTGAAGCAAGGACTCCAAAGCAAGGACTTGCCCAAACATATGACCGACCACTGGGACTCTGCACAAGGTTGCTCGGCACATGTGGACAGTTCCAGCTCAATTTTAGTATATGCGTCCATAGTTGGGTGTTCAGCGCAACGGCCGCATTGTCGTGATTGGCGATAGGTATACGGTATGTGTTCGCTTACGCCCAAGTTCATCCCTGCTACTTTCTATGGTGCTGAACGAGAAGGGTAACCGAGAGGCCTGATTTATGTTAGTTAATCAGATGATGCCAGCATACATTGAAGCCAAGGAAAGTACAGGGGGAATTCTTTGTAGTATTTGATTGAAGTGTAGAAGTGACACGCTAAAGGAAAATTAAAATGGACGAAAATACCTATTGCCACCAATTTATTTCCCGGGCACAGCTAGACATTTCATTCAGAGTGCACAGACACCGACAACAAAGTCATACTAATACTTGGCGCGCTAATGCAAAGGTAAGTTGCGGTGAATGAAATCAAAACACACCATCACGTCAGTCGTTGCACTGTTTCGGTGTTTCAGTCAAAAATTTCGCTAGATTTGGGGGAATTTCAATATTTTCCGAAACAAGCCCTAAAACGAGTCTCTAGCTTTAGAGAAATTTCTCTAGAGTTCGCATCACTAGGTCAGAGCTTGCATTGTTTCGTTTTTTTTTCAGCACTGTAGGTTATCTCGATTTGCGCAGAGCGGTAATGCTTTACACTATACTTGCCAAGACGGTGCAGACAACCGCCAGTATGCAGACAAACCCAGCACGTGCTTACCTGCCTAATGTGGGGACGGCCACGCCCTCCAGCCACAAATACGCTGACTGTTTTGCTGAAGGCTGCCAGATGAACTATTCCACGTCGGCAGCGTGTGGTCAACGGCACTGATCCTTCCTGCGCAGTCTTCGTTCCATGCAGTAGCCGAGCCCAGTGTTGCTTAGCTTCGGTTCTCTGAAGAGAACAGACAAATAAAGTTTTAAGTTCGGCATCTTCTTGCAACTTCAACTCATTAAATTCTTTTACACATAACATAGCGGTTCTTTTGGCATATGCAACACATTGTGCAGCAGATCCATTAGGCATTATACAATACTTCAGCATGCTTGATGGGCATGGACAATTTGCATTCGAATCCATTACTACAAACTACTACTACGCTACCTTCACAATTGAAAATATTAAACCGAGACAACTGACACCCATATAGAGAAGTATAAACTCTCACATGCGTTCACGAAACGTGCAAGGAGAACCCGTGCTTTCTATATTGCATTTTACTTCAATAACTCGAAAACTGGTTCTTCTACTAATTGGAATGGATATGCCGAGAATGGTTTACGTACCTCATTATCAGTTAATTACCTGGCTAAAAGGATGGCTGACTACTGTTGTTTCACTTGGCAAAACTGTGATATGATACTGAGGTACGCCGTAGTGGGGCACTCCCAAATAATTTTCATAACCAGGCAGGGACACAGAAGCGGGGGACCTGCTTGGCCCTTACCCTCCGTCCCTGGTCCAGTGGGCACCTCCCGCTCCTTCCCCTACGCCTCCCGAAAAAATTCCTGGCTAGGCCACTGTCATAAGGAATTCTTCAACGCACACCCTATGCACGGTATATATTCTTCAGTCCCATAGTACACCTTTGGGTGCACTGCTTTTATTCCTTTTCAGGATTAGCTTAGCTGCAGTTACGTAACATATCCAACACCGAATTAAAGTCGGAAGAGTGTGGAACTATTTGAGAGTGGTTTAGGCATCGACATTATTGCTGTAAGCTTTTGTGAAAATTCACACCTATTTGTTCTAGGCCATTGTGTCACTGTGAGTTAACACGAAAATAGAGACCGAAACATCGACAAACCACGCGACGTTAAATCTTCACCTATAACCACCACGTGACAATATAAAAACACTTTTTTCTGACAAGAATCTTAAGGAGACAGCTGCCTTCTCCATTTCAAACGAAAAACGGTGTTTTCACCTTCGTAATATACCAGACGGTAATAAGAACCGGATTCAAAAGTTATTCTGCCCATGAGCGGGCTTCCGGTTTGAGGAGGATAGCCAATCAAAATGCAAGCCGCCGGGTCTGGTATTTGAGCCTCGTGCTTAGCAGCGAAACGCCATAGGCACTAAGCCGCCATGGCCTGTGCTGACGACAAGGGGGGATACTACTCCGCCACGCAGAAACAAAGCCTCGCACAGGGGCACCAACTTTGCTGCACCCTTGTTGCGTAACGAGAAAAATGTCCTTGTCGAAACTGTGCATCCACCCCTGTTCCGGTAAAGGAAACTTGAAACTCTGATCTATTCAACCTCCTTTCCTTTCCTCCATCCCTTCACGACAGCAATTACATGGAGGCTCCAGGCGCATTTCTGCCATCAGTGTCGACATCGCCGTGATGTTGCGTACGAAGTCCAAGGGCAATAACAACGTGCCCGCGCGCCGTATGGCTTGTGTGCGAGTCAAAGCGTGCGAGGGTGAGCCGACAATGGCAGCTCAATCTAGTGCGTGCAAGTGCGGAAAGCAAGGAGGAAGCGCGCAGTCTTCCATTGGAGCGCAAGGTACCGGAGTGAGGGGGGCGTTCTACTCTGGCGGCTGCTGCGTAGGGTGCGGTCGCGCGGGCCCTACCTTGAAAGCGATCTGCGATGGGCGACTGAGTGTGCGCATCGTTTTCGCCGCTTGGTTCGCGTTGAATCGAGAGGCCGCAGCAGCGCTCGCTGCTGTGCGCGCGTTTGCATGTGCGCGCGTGACACAATGCTTGTTAATTTGGTTAGTAAGGGAATCTTTCGAAGTTCTTGCGGATGATAAAACTACACTCCTTACTTCTTAAAGCTGTCTATTAATTTAAGCATTATATTAAGCACGCGCGTCACTCGTGCTTTTTTATCATATTGTCACGTGGTAGTGACTTTAAAGAACACAGTAGCAGTACTGTGAAAGACAAAACTAGCTTTTATTGGGCGAACCTGTGCCCACAAAACAGGCTACACTTAAAGCACAACGATAGCGGCGAACACAGTCGGCGATCGTCGAAAATCTGATCAGCGAGGCAAGCGCGTCGGCTTTTATACAGCAGTCGTCGAATGTTCCAGACTAATCGTTCGGACCCGCGTGCCTTCCACAATGTTCTACACCATTCGCGTCACGCGATGAAATCAGATAACACAACGTTCGGCGACAACAGACAGCCGGGTAGAAGCATCGATAACTTTCCAGAAACTTCGGATACATGCAGGCGCGTCCCGCGCTGTGCTATTACATTTGTTAGGTGGCGAAACGTGGTCGCCCGATAAAGATAAGTACACGTGTCAATATTGACAAGTGGGCTCGAAAATGACACACCACACACGGAAAGGGGCGCTCATTTCGAAACACTGGGTATCCTAGAAATTCAATTTTTTTTTTTCAGAAAGAGGAAAGAGATTCTATCAACAAACGCCGATATGAACACGGAGTCACAATGACGGCACAATTCCATCGGGGCGATAACATATAGAAAGTATGAAGCATTCTATACTTCGCACGTTTTCAAAGAAGTGTCCGAGTTCAAACGCACTAATATATAACCAGGTAGACCCACGGGAACTCACAGTTACACATAAAGTAATTGTCACATCATACAAAATCATATTCAATGAATACACAATGGTTATGCGGAAAGGTGGCGTCCCTTTGCACAATATTGTAGTGATGCTGCGAGAAGCGTATATGCAAAGATGCAACGCTAGCGTCCCGGAAAACCTTAGGTACTGCCAGTAGAGCCGCACATGTACGGCCAGCTACCATAGGATATCTTGAAAAGCCCCCCGAACTCGCTCTGGCTAGTCTAAAAATTTCATCTTATTATCCAATTTGCACCACAAATAACAATGCTGTGAAGATTTATAGAAAATGTTCTTTTTTTAGATTCCTTCCTATCCTTTAACATAAAAGCTTCAGAAGCAAGGTAAATATGCCTGAAAATATATGTTTCGACGCAGAATGTCCATCAGTATGGTCAGCATAGGGGGACAACTTCTGTGGCAATGAAGGGAAAGCTACGGAGGCAAACCTTGCACAGGTGACAGCGCTTCTTAAAACAGTCCCGTGTTTTCATGCGCGTTAGTTTAAGCTATGGAAGACAAAACATAAACACCTTATTAGCAATTGAACAGTTAAATAAGACAAAACACACCGCAGGATACAAAAGCTTACTTATTTTGCGGCTTTTCCCTTCCTTCGCACGTGAAGCTGCGTCTATTCAGCGTCTGTTCCGAGCAACCAAAAGCACTGTAAAACGCTGGCGGACTAGTATAGCGAGAACGGTCATACTTGGAGAGCCTATACATGTATGTCTTGGCTCCCTAGTCTTATACTATTGACGTGAATTCTTTGTTATCTTTGCCCGCTGACCGCATTTCACCAGCTAACAAATGTCAAAGTGTATCGCTCAGTGCAGGACGTGCCTTTCTGTAGATCATGAGCCATTCCACTCTGTCAAGGTGGATGTCCAGCGAAGCTGCGTAGCACACGACAAAGAGGCGACACAGAATTTTGAACAAAAGTACGAACCCATATATTGCCTTCATCGGTGGTCATCGTGACGAAAGGTACACACACACATTTATTTTTATACCTCCGTGTTCTTTCGTGTTGTGCATTCATCACATACATCGCGTTATCATTTCTTAATATATTGAGGCAATGAATTTGAGACCGAAATCACCGCACCGATTGGCACTGGTCTAGTGCTGTCAGCGCCTACGCAGTGGGAGGGGCAGTGTGGGAACGCTAGCATGATGAGCGGCGCCGGAGCCAGCTGTGGAAGACGACAACGAAGGCGCCAGCGGTGGCACGAGCCATTACTGACGATGATAGTTTTGCTCACACAGATTTTTTGACTGACACGAAAAATGCATGGTACCCTACCCATAAATAGCTTCACTGTAACATGATCGATGGCTCTATCAGTTTTCTACGTTGTCGTCGAGCCTGGTGTCATCAAATTGTGCGCGCGACGGGAATACTGGTGCACATTCTAGGACTTCACGTGCCCGAACGATTACGCAGGAAGGTTCATTGAGCCATGTATAAATAGTCGACGCGTCTGATTGCTAGATCAGACTTCGACGATTGTCGACTGTGCTCACCACTATTGTTGTGATTCAAATGTCACTTGCTTGCGTGGGCCCAGAAACGGCTAATAAAAAGTTAGTTCTACCACGACAGCAATTATACGCACATTTCAGGCGCATTTCTGCCGTCGCCGTGACGTTCCGTATAAAGTTCAAGAGCCATAACGTCGTTGCCGCACGCCGCACGCTGTATGTGCGTGTGAAAGGTTGCGTCCACGCGATGGCGGCTGAATCTCGAGCCCACAAGGGAGGAAAGCACCGAGGGAGCGCGCCGTCTCCCGTCGCGCGAAAGGCAGCGGGAGGACTCGAGTAGGGGGATTCTACTCCACCGGTTCCTGCGTATGGCGCGGCCGCGTGGGCCTTATCTACAAAGCGATATATGCTATAGGTACAGAGTCTCGGTGCGCCGAGAGCTTATAGCTTCGCATGCGCTGTGTACTAGCCGCTTAGTTCGCGTCAAAGCGAGAGTCAGCACAATGGTCAATTCGATTGCGGCCGCTCTTACGCCAGCGTTTTGACAGCGAGGGTTCACGGTCTTCGAGTGAGGTGTGTTTATGGCTACCTGTGCGCATGACACCATGCTTGTTTCTTCGTAAGCGAATGTCTACAAATGTATGAGGCCGATCAAACTACTATCCTTACTTCGTATAGCTGTCTACTAATTTACTATCGCAATCGATGCTTCGCCTTTAGGGTGAAACTGTGACTTTCTTTTGAAAATAAGCAGACCACCTGCGATTATGTGAGTGAACATTCTTCTGCGTGTGTGTGCACACTGTGTGACCCTCTGTTTTTGTACAGCGAAGCTCTATATGGCTAGCCGATTCGTCTGTCCGTCCGTCTGTCGCTTGCCTGTACGCCGAAAACTCCTCTGGCGCAACCCCATGCGCGCAGCGCATGGGGTGGCGCCATGGATTAGCCAACCAGGCGCAACCATTGCTATCCTCCTTGCCTTTCCTTTTCCCTATTTCACCCCTGTGCCCCTAGAACTTCTAAAATGTACCAAACAAACATAAGTCCCCACCTGTTCATTTCTTAAGGCTAGACATCGACAAAGTATCGTGTACAAGGATGGAATCCGCTTGCTTTGTTCCCGAACGAACAAAAGAAAAAAAAAGACCAAGGCTCATCGCTTCTGTTTTCCGGGCAACTGATGAAGCTAAAGTTTCGCGTTTATATTCGTACTTGCTGAAAGGCTCCCTCATTGATGGCAAACTGCAGCAAAGTGAAGAGGATAGAAGGAAAAGTGGAGGTGGAAGCACGTGACTCGAGTATCGAGAACAGCTTCACGCTCTGAAGGTATCGACCAGGATAGGAGTGGCAGAACGGCAAGTCGAACCAGCGCCAAAATTTAAATCAAATCCTGCACCCCTCTCCTGAACTACTTTTTTTAGGGGCCGGCAAAGCACAAAAGAGTTTTCATTGCAGCGTCGATCACGTGTCCTTTGTCAAGCACCTTTTCTTTTTTTTCGCCCGCTCACGGATTCGGTGATTCTGTCTACACCGTGTCTGTTGCACTAACGTCTTACATTTATTGTTTCATTGAAGTTTTTAGCCACTCTAAATCTTTATATTCTACATAGCAGTTGTCTTCTGGTTCAAAAAATGAACTAAATACTCCCCTCTCCACCGTATCTATATATATATGTTATAAGAATCCAAGAAGCACTGACACCAGGGACAGCATAGGGGAAATTACTTGTGCTTTATAAATGAAACAAATAAACGATAAATTAATGGAAATGGATGAGGAAATAACTTTCCGCATGTGGGGAACGATCCCACAACCTTCGCATTTCGCGTGCGATGCTCTACCAATTGAGCTACCGCGTCGCCGTTTGCCTCTCCACTTTCTTGGGTATTTATGTTTCCCAGTAGAATTCTGGGAGTGTTAGCCAGCGCCACCACTCACAGAGCTCCGCCGCCAAGGTATTTGCGATACAATATAGCGCGGGTTTATGGACGGCTCGTAAATGTGAAGGAGTCCATCAGCTGGAGCGTACACACAAAAATTTAACATCCTTATGTGTGTATAAAGGAGCGCTTGGTTTGTTCCATATAGTCCATATGGCACACCCTCACTTTTAAGAGGTAAAACCGAATCGTTGATGTGAAGAAACCAAGTGTTTCTTTTTTGCTACTTTTAATGGCAAGTATTAAGCGCGACGATAGCTGCGACAGATGACGCGATAACTGTACGACAAGTCCACATATCCTGTCAGAGATTTCGGTCCGGACGAGCTGTAAAGAATTAATATGCAGTGTTGAAGTATGGCTTCTGTCATCCAAGATGTAGTCATGGTGGGAACGGCCTAATGTATTTTGTAGCAGATTTGTAGCAAGACAAATGATGATTAATAGCAGCTGCCCTTAGTTTAGTAGCAGGATGCCAAAGGAAGAAAAAGAGAGGACAAAACCGAGCACATTGCATTTGTTACAGATATAACACAAATTTAAATTATGACTAGATTGAATGGCTAGCTTGGCATTAGCGTTGTGCTAAAATGACAATAGCGGTGCACTATGTACTTCGTCAAAATCAGCTAACAGCCATACACAAAAGCAACAACACAAAAAAGACACGGCAGGGTATTGAGAAGTGATTCTCAATACCTTGCCATGCTGACAGTATTTAAGAATGTGGCTTTAAGTCAACAACACAGAAAAGTTTTCGCAGTACAAAACACAATATAAAATTACAGCAGAGAGTTCCTTGCTCTCATAAAAAAAGTTATATCTTTCGTAATTACAACATACGTAATGCTGTATAGAGCATAAAATGCTGACGGTTTGCTTCAAAGGTGAAGCGATAGCAAAATATTACCCTTCATTACGGCGACTATCGCATGGCTTGGGTGACAACTCGCAAGCATGGAATATAAGGCACTTTCGACCTAGACCGGGCCGGGGACGTATTCTGCAACGATCACTTGGACGATACTGTCGCCTTCGCATGGCGTAGTGCTCAACCAGCCAATCAGCTCATTCGATTTTGCTGAACCAGCCAATCAGAGTGCGTCTAGCGGCAAAAATGAAGAAACAGGGGGTAGGCGGGAGATGGAAATTCAAGCCGATGAGCAAAACGAGAACAAGCTAAAAGCTGGAGCCAACGTTTCAACAAGTGGACTTGTCTTTTACAGGCGACATATGCTTCTTCGCCACAGTACATATAGGTGGGGTTCTTCTACAGGGGAGAGAGGGAGAGAGCTAGGGCTCTTTAGGACAACCATAACTATATATAATGTGGCGAGGAAAGCATATGTCCCCTTGAAGAAGACAAAGTCCACTTGTCGAAACGTTGGCTCCCGCTTTTACCTTGTTCTCGCTTTGCTCATCGTCACGGCAGTAGTATTACGTAGTAGTGAAGGCAGAGAGAAGGCAGCAAAACTGTGAGTGACGAAACTAGCGTTTTATTGGGCGAACCTGTGCCCTCAAAAACAGGCTATACACTCAAAGAACAACGATAGTGGCGAGCAGAGTCGGCGATCGTAGAAAATATAATGTGCCTGTTAAGTGCGTCGGCTTTCATACATGAGTCATCGAAGTGTCTTCCAGAAGGTACTACACAATTCGTGTCGCGTATACAGTCAGATTACACAAACTTCGCTGACAACAGACGACGCATAAAACCATTGGTAATATTCCAGTAAGTCCCAATCATGCAGGCGCGTCTTGCTCTGAGCGATAACTAAGTTGTTAGTGATTGAAATTCAGTCTCCGAGAAAATGACAAATAAGTACACGTGTCAATAGTGCCGCCGAAAGTGATCGCTGCGGAATACGTTCCCAGGTCACCGAAGCGGCCGCTCTGCTCGCCTTCCTTTATGTGCAAGGACGAAAGCACACCATGTCGGCCACCGTCGTGTCATTCCTTGCAGCACAACTAAACGAAGTAAGGTTTGTAGATTTACCGGCTATATAAATTGAAGTAACCATTCATTAACTAATTTAAATTAACGAGCACTGTGTTATTCACACAAGGGAAAACATGAACAGATCTCACTCGATGATCATTCACTGTCACAACGCTGGCGTGATGAACAGCGCACAGAGGGGAGCAAACGCTTCTGCTGCCGCTCCCTTCAACGAGCCTCCAAAGCTTAAGATTACGTGACCTTAAGCTCTATGCCCACAGGAAGACTGCGCACATGCAGTCACCAGCCATCTCGGTTCGCTCAAGCTTTGCACTCGCCGTAGATTACCTCCAAGATAGCGTGCGGGCGGTGTACACAGCTCAACCATGAGGACAGCCATGAGCAGCCCTTGCCGAGCTAGCTAAAAAGACACGCGTCTGTTCATGGTGCGTTAACCCCACCTGGCCCCCATCCGTGTAATTCAATTTCCAGGGTGGCAGGACCCGCGACTGTAGCGCCACCACTCAGTGGAACGTGAACCATGGCAGCGCCTCGACTCTGGGCACTTTGGGTTCCTAAAGATCTACTGCTGCCTGGGTACTGCAAGAGAAATGCCCATAGCTCAATTTGTCCTCAGCTACGCTGGTTGCAGAAGTTGCATAAGGTGACGGTACTTTCTGCTTGGGTGGAGGCGACCACCGCCTGCCTTTGACATCAACTCTTCTTCCCAGTGGCCTCCAAGAGTGCGTAATGCGGCTCGTCGTTGAGCAGCTTTGGAGCAGTTTCTCTCATTTGTAGCATCGAAGTAGCAGCTCTAACGGAATGGAGCAAATTGGAGCAACAGTAGCAGCATTCCCACCACTGTGTAGTTTGAACTCATTGCCGTGTACAATAGAATGTTTCATAGCTTTAAGGCTAAGCGTGTTGCCCTCGGGACAAAGCAGTGTCGTTACGGGTGTAAAATGTTCGGAGAGATAAACGAGCCAGAAAATTTTTCTTTAGCGCCAGTGGCGACGAAATCAACGAGCCGTTTTGAGTCCATGATTAAAAAGCCTGCGATTACGCGAATATATTCCTTGATAAGCGTATTGTATGATAAACCGCGCTACTTGCTGCGAAATGTTTTCGCCACCCTGTACAAAAAACGGAAAAAATATTTGGATTACTTGACGAGATGGTGACGTTGGCAGAAGCGCTCTTGAAAAGTGAAGTACGTTTTGTTCTGTTGACTTAGGTTTGTCGTGCCGATTACTTGGTTTCATCCCAAGATCAGATAAAGGACTTGACACTTAGGGTTTTCAACTGATCGCCGTCTTTATCACTAAATGCCTGTTTTACTCTTTCCTCCTTACGACATTCGCGGCCATGATATTCCTGCAAACCAGCGTGTGCTTCAGTGCTAATGTACGAGGGACGTTCCGAAAGTAAGCTCTGTCTTTCTTTTTTTTTTTTTGTAAGAGAAGATGGTACAACAGGTGAAACAATCGCCATCATAATTCACGCCCGTTGCTGCAGGATCAACGACGGGCAAAGGGTCAGCGGAGGAGGAATGACGCATGCGCAGAGCGCCCAAGAAGAGATAGTAACAGCAGACCGGCGTCTCCGAGGTTATTCGAGTATGAATCACGATGGCAAACAGATGTGTGCTGACAACGTGTTCGCAAATGGAAGTGCGTGCTGTTATCCGGTATGAATGGGCACCTGTCTCCTGCACTGAAAGCCGCGCTCTCGGGGAGTCATCACTTCCAAATCAGTGCTCCGGTGAAAAAGGCTGTGCGACAGTTCCTTGCGTCGCAAGGCAGCGAGTTTTGCCAGAGTGGTTTCTTCAAACTGATTGCACGCTACGACAAATGTTTCAATGTCGGTGGCGACTATGTTTAAAAATAGTGCAAGGTGTATCGTTCGTGATGTCATGATGTGTCTTTTTCATTTTGCAGTGAAGTTTCTGTGTGAAAATAAATGACGAAGCTTACTTCCGGCACGTCCCTAGTATAAAGCAACGGAGGAAAAACCACAATAACGTGTCTGTTTGTTGAAAACACAGCTCTAATGCAGTAAATATTGCTGGGGTGAAGTTTAACGGGGCAAACTGCTTCTTTGACTCAAGCAACTATAGTTCTTAGGTCGTCTAAAGAAGCGATATGTTGAACAAGCACAAGCGCTCTCCCAGAGATTTAAAAAAGAAAGGATGCAGGAGCTTACTTTAATACGTAGCACAAAGCGGGCTCAAAAACTTTGTTCTTTATTCATTGTTCTTTTCATTGTTTGTTTCCTTCCTGTAGTGAGAGGACCAGAACGAGCTGATAGAAGGGCCTATCCCTCTACCTAGCACCAGCCGCTTGATAAGAAGCAAAGAATGCATTTACGTTCATTAAAACGATGGCCTTCATTTCATTACCAGTGACCTCAAACGAACTTCATAGACTGTAATGAAGGCAGGTTCACTCGGACATTACAAAACGGAAAATACACATACCCACGTGAACTGCGACTCGACTTTCCCTCCAAAAAACTGAAAAAGAAATCGCGTATACCAACAATAGATTAGGGTCCGTTCACAGCTGTGCCATTGAAGGCACCACGGACATGTTGCTAGCGAGAGACAGAACCACAAATCTAAACAATAGAGAAGCTGAGGGGTAGACTGCTACATTACTACAGGAGCTGAACGTTGCAATGTTAGCTTCCTTCCTTCGATCGTCCTCGATGGAGCGGGACGGTAAACGTGGTATTACAGAAACTTCAAGTTTGCGTTTGCTTGCATTAAAAATCGCATGCGCCGGTGCCCCAAGAAATGCACCTTCAACATAGACGTCTAATTGCGCGGCGAGGCGCCTCATCGTTTTTGGTCGAATATATTGCATTGCCGGGTGGGCCGCTCTTGGTGAGTAGGCCGCTCTTGTGATTTCTAGCACACCGCGACGACGCCACAACTCAAACGGTGTATTAATTACAAACAGAAGCTGGCTTTAAAGACCCTCATTGTCTTCTACTTCGTTGCAGTGCAAGCAGAGTGACAGACACACAGACATTACAGGCAACACACAGCGCTAGGAGTAGCGTTATCTGTGGTAGAATGTACCTTGCTGTGCGCCCGTCGTTCTGCTGCTCTGCTAGTAAGCAGAAGATGCATCCTCAACAAGCCCATATAGTTACCCTCATCGACCCTGATTCCTTCGCAGGTGCACCACCTTGGACTCCGAAAACGTGATGCGTCATGTGCTACACACCTTTCGTGACTAAGCATTCGAACAAAGTGCGCTGTATATATATATATATATATATATGTATCATCGCGTTTGCCACAAAGAGCGCTAAGCGCTGAGAGGACGATATGTGCACCCAATGTTGTCAGCCAATTGAATTCCTCTATACCGCTGGTTAATCTATTTCAACGTCCTATAGATGCCACATCTTTTTCTATTGCTTGCGTGGTTTCTTCAATGCATACAACGGTGCTTTCTACAAAAAGTTTGTTTACAATATCTACAATAAATTACGATAATGAACGTATGTGCACGCCTTCATGCCCGCATAATGCATATGTAAACGCTAATAAATAAACACTACAGAGTTAAGAATACCAAATGCGTAGTGCGGTTAAGCGGATGATGAGGCGCCTGTACGCGCGCTTGTGGTTAGAACCTATCGTTAGGGAAATGCCACGAACATATCAGATTGTATAAACTGCATAATGTTTCTGGGTAGGTAAGTATATTATTTTGCACAATATTTTACAGTCTTAAGATTTCGAAGCAGCCCATATTTGGCGCGGTGCAGTTCTACCCCGAGCATAAGCCTCCTATAATCACTCCTCTATTGAACTTATGATAGAAATACCTACCGTCCACCTCTAATAGAAGCGTAAAAAAAAAGAAAGAGGCCATCTCTAAACATCTGTCAACATTACCAACGGTAATACGACGAGCACTCAAAGTGATGTAGCGACACATGATATGTAGGCACCCTACCATCACTGATGAATACAGTTTTATTTACAATCTGTAGTTGGGGAAGTAGGCTGAACATGTTATTCGCAATAACGCACCCAGACGCCACGTCGTCCACACCTTATGGACTCAACGAAAAAAAGTATCACTCAACGCTGCTTTTGAACTGCTGTCACTTTAGTCCCACTGCTCCCAGACCACCACGTCTGCCAGCTTCAGACGTCACTAAAGAAAAGCTCACGCCCTTCAGACCGCAGCCAGTTTTGTGCCACTGGCCAGTACCGTAGCCAGAGTGACACACCAGGCACGTGCCCTCTCTCCCCCTCCTTTTCCAAAAACTCCCCGTCCCCAGTAAGGTGCACAGTAATAAAGTGGGCAATATTTCCACAGATGGTCATCTGGCGGCCCATTGCAAAAAGTGTGTTGCACAACCACCTTGCCATCCCTTGCTCGATAAGACGGTCATTTTGTACCGGCACCGCAAAGACCTGACAAGAGAAATCAAGGAAGCATCTGAGATTGCACAAGCAGGTGATCTATGCGTCAGCAGGGCGCATATATTTCGGAGAAAGGAGTGTGACCCCATCACCTCGTTCTCCCAAAAATATTTACAGCCAAAACATTCTTCAGTGACACCGGCACTGTAGAATTGGGGAGCAGAACCTCTGACTGCGAATAAACTGCACCTCGATTGCACAGACGTCAATTTCAGGCGCAAAGCGTTAATTTTTATTCGCACCTAGAAGAGGGACCCGCGCTCTCAATTTTCTCAGACGGTGTAAATCACATAGATGGTGTGGCACTCCCCCAGGTGGTCCGTCGTATACTGCGAAGTGGATGGAGGTCCACAAGAATGATACCCGTGTTAAGATACCGTAAAATGGTCGATTTTCTGCTACGCAAAATCCATTAGGTCGAATGGAGATTAAGCGGTAGAGATGTTCGCGCAGACATGTCCATGATTACTCGCGTTCATGGCAACTTCTGCGTATACTCCGATGCCTCAAGGGGAGTTTATCGCACGTCAAAGAAACGCTAAATCTACGGTCCCAGGGAGCAAGAGAAGCTGAGAGTGCAACAAATATCCGAGCAAAGCGGAGCTTTATTAGGACGAATGGCCCCTCTGCGAGATCCGAAGCCAGAGCACGGAAGGAGCTTTCCGTTGTGTCTTTCTTCTTCATCGTCCTCACCTAATTTTTCTGCGCCTCGACACCCACTTTTGTCGCCTGAACCGGCCTATTATCCCGGTGAATCAGGAGTGGGTAGTAGCCGGCATTGCGCATCTCTAAATAGCGGCCTCCCTTACGCCCTCTAAATAGGAGCAGCATTGCGGTAGCTACAGATGTGACTTGAGGTAGCCTGACGAGCGGCTATACCGTTGCACACAAGGTGATTTTTCAGCGGTGGACAATGGAAGTAGCTCTTTGTTTGTGTTGTTCTTTTTAGAACGGAGAAAACAGACGACGGGTGAGCTGCCGCCGCTGCAAAGCACACGGAGAGTGCATGTCACGTCACGCTCAAAGTGACGTACGTCCGCGCACCGTACATGTGGGGGTGAAGGTGCAGCACGCCGCAGTGGAAGATGAAACACAACACATGAACCAATGTCCAGTGGTTAATGTGTCCCATCCTCTGTCAGGTAGGAGTGTGTTGGGGCCAAAGAGGTTTAAACGAAACTTCTGGAGTGGAGTTGATGTCCTAAAGGTGAGCAGAAGAGTATAGGCTTGGGCTGGTTGGTAATACATAGTTACACTATAAGTATAGCGCGGGAAGAGCGATCGACAAAGACTAGGCATGAAAAGCGCTAACTTTCAACGCAGCGTTCATTGCGGAATGGGAGCATATATACGCAACTGATTCTGCTAAGGGAGAGAAAGACACAAAAGCTTAACAAGAACGCCACATGCTGTCATGTCATGAATTCATGCTCTGTAGTTGATAATGCCACAGACACCCTGCTGACGCATAGATCACCTGCTCGTGCAATCTCAGATGCTTCCTTGATTTCTTTTGTCAGGTCTTTGCGGTGCCGGTACAAAATGACCGCCTTATCGAGCAAGGGATGCCAAGGTGGTTGTGCAACACACTTTTTGCAATGGGCCGCCAGATGACCACCTGTTGAAATATTGCCCCCTTTATTACTGTGCTCTTGGAGACGCACATTCGAACATCTTCCTGTTTGGCCAATGTAGTACCTTCCACACGAGAGTGGAATTTCTTACACTAACCCCCTGCTGCAAGAGGGGGGTTGTGTAGTTGTGCAAGACATTATGAACAACAAGCGAACACAGCAATCAATGTGTCCATGCTTGGTGCGTGCTTCGTCCGGTTTTGCGTTGTTGGCCATTCGATTTTACGGCTTCGATAGAGCGTCGGTGAACTGAGTGAACAAAAAGATACACTTGGTTCAAATCTGCTAAGCTACATCATTACATTCTATACCGTGTTTTACGACATAGTGCTCTGCGCGGCAAAAATGTGAAAGGTCGCCAATATATTGTTGTTAGGTGGGACTTTTCGTCGTGCGGAAAGAGAAGCGAGTTCCAGTTCATGTGGGTTTGTGTGTTTGCGTGTTGTAATGTCCAAATAAGCTTGCCTCCATTACATGTATAACTTGTCGTACGCGCAAAAGCGGCGTTTTCCAGATAGGCAATTTTTCTTCAGCTCAGTGTAAGCCCCGTCGATTACTCTGACCGTGGCGTACTTCCTGTTCCCTTCATATTAGAGCACGGAAGAGCACAGAGTATATATACCAAGTGATCGTTTTTAAATTTCACGCAATTTTGAAAAATCGCCTTTTACAGATAACGTAATTGTGATCGATCCTTGAGCTAGATTGTTCAGAGAGGCGGACTCCGTATCTCTCAATCAACCAGCTTCGGGGACTAGATTTCGTCTTGCACGTGCAATCGCAACACACATTTAACCATTGAAAAAAATTAATAATTAATTTCCTAAATAATTACCTTATAGCACATATGCCAATTTACTAATTCTAGCCGGTCAGTTTGCAAAGCGTATCCACTTGAAATGAATTTCTAGAATGGCACCAGTTTGGAGATAGACGCTATCAGACTCGCCATAAAAATGCACGGTTGTTCCATTTACTTTCTTTTTTCAACAAAAGCTATTTTATGCATTTAAGCACAAAAGTAACTGCGAAGCTCATGTATTTTTTGCTATACTTTGGAAAATAATATCTCGAAAGTAGTGTCACCCTGGGGAAATCGTATTAACTGGACGCGTATTGGTATCTCGCCGACTATAATTTGCAACTTGCAATAAGGGCCATAAAGTGATTAATTAGGAAGTTAATTCGTGAATTCGTCCTAATTAGATGAATATGTGCTTCGAATTATCATGTTAGTATTGTGCGCCTCCTCGAATAAATCAGTTCAATGACACGAATTCTACTATCTGTCACAGGCGATGTTAAAAAATTCCGTAAAACTTAAAAATCATCACCCGGCGCGATACATCTCGAAGGCTCAAGTGAAAAATGTGCTCCACGATCTGCACGAAGTATGCGCATGCGCAAAGCGAAGGCTGCAGTTCTTACGGTGTGCCGCCACACAAAGTTCTACGAAAGTAAAGTCAGACAGATGGACCACGATGAATGGCCTCCCGTAGCACGGGCGTACGTGTCTGCTGGAATCATTCCAACTGCTCGGCAGATATGTTCCGCTCATTTGTTTCTCCAACCACTGGTGAAATTTAGACGGCTACACAGAGTTTAGAACCTTTGCAGCGACAGTGAACAATGACCGCGCAGTAAGATTTGCCATATCCGAGATTTTTTTCGCAAGTTGTGCATGCGAAAATTGTACGAAAAGCGGTGTCAAAAAGAGACATACTACAATAAATTAAGGCTCTGAAGACTAGTGATGTGGTGAAGCGATGCGAATTGCGAAGTAATAATAATAATAATAATAATAATAATAATAATAATAAAAAATAATAATATAGGCTCGAACTTTCTTTCACAGAATAAAGAAGGAGCAACAGAAGAAACGATGAAAACGGGAGATAGGCGAGAAATGCTGTGATCTTCTCAAATAAAATAGACGAATGGAGGAAACAAAAAACGAACACACATAAAAACGCGATGTAGACAGGAGTGAACAAGCAGCTTCACGCTGACCCTACAAGAACACGCCAGAACTCATCCTCAATTTATCGTCCTCTTACGCGGCGAGAAACTGCGCCCCACATCTGAGGAGGAACAGACATGCGAAAATGAGCCTTTTTCTTGTCCTTATTTCTGCTTCTTGATACACACCCCCAACCTTACTGCTGTTCCAAGATGTGCAATGCTCCGCCTTCTTTTGCAGTCTTCGTTGCATTTTCTTGGGACGGTTTCTCCTGTTTTTCCCGGAGAGCGCTACGCTTCTTTTTCGCTGCACGATCTGCAGCCCCAGGTAACACGGCTGTCAGATGGCTTGGAGATCGAGATTTGCATACGCATTACGTATGCGCACGTGGCGTCTTTTCTGCACATCACGACAAACACGCCAATGCCCCCTTCTGGCAAACTGCAAACTGTCTTTGATCTTTGCGCACCTCCTACACTTATTTTCTCCTAAAGACAACGAAGAAAACGAGAAGTTTCCCGCGGCATATGAAAGGAAAACAGATCCAAATGTGAAGGAAAACAAACTGAGGACCAAACATGAAGTCTATCAACGCCTAAGAGGCATTTATTTTGCCGCTCTTGCTGTATTCAAATAGGGAAGAGTTCAACTGCGCCAGAAAACCAACGCGGCACCATCTAGCATTGTTCTTTCGTCGAGTCTTATATATATTCTTTTTAATCTTTTAATCTTTTCATCGCAGCCTAACATGAGTAGTCTTTCGCATTCCACCACGCGTGCTTTTCGGAGTGTATTATTCAATTGAGAAAGCAGATTCATTGTTCGAGAAAAAAAAAACTTAATTAAAGAGAAGCGACGGGCAAGAAGTCAAAGCCACCAAGAAAAGGTGCTACTGAAGGGGTATGAAACGCGCAGGATTGTAGTAGATAAAATAAATATGTGCTGTCAAAATCCACGCCCTAACAACGGCTCTGTCTAGGTCACAGAAAGTAATCTACCAGGCTATGCCCTTTTCTGGGTGCATGCGCCAAAACCTATTGCTGAGTCGGAAACACGGCATAAACGCTATGCTTTGTAGATATGAACAAGTAACCTATATAATGAGTGCAGTACGGCAAACAAGACGAGCACAAAGAAGGAAACAGGATGGGCGCTAACACACAACTACATTTGTCCTGCACTCGACTGGTCTTCTCATTAAGGTTGCCCGATTTTGCGCCTGTCTTACAACCATGCTGTATACCTCTACCTAGTCTCCGTGGCCAAAAATTTGGGCCGATCCCGGAGACTATGCAATACCGGGCCGAGCCGCAGCGGCGGTGACGAAAGCTTAAAGCACTCTGCCCCTAAAATAACAATGAAATCAATCAGTCAAGATGCATTGTTTCCAGTGGATGGATCTACTGGGACCGTTTGTGATCAGCACATGGACTCACCAGCAGGCAGACATTGTCGTACACGCAAAGGACAAAATGTATGTACAATCATACACCATTGACTCGTAAGAGGACAATCCCACCGACTGTGGGGATGTCTGTGCTGTACAAACGAAAGACGGAATTGTGATATCCACTGCGTACAGATTTCCAGTTCATGGCCACGCGTTTTGCATGAGTTAGCCGCGATGACACTACCTTTGTGATCATCGTAGAGATTTCAATGTGGGCATTTCAAAACCAGAAAAAAATGTTTCACTCAGTTTGTAATAGGTGTGTTTGATTTGAACTGCCATACCAATCCAAGTCGCCAACTACTCTACAACGGTGGTGCATATATTTTACTATGGCCAAGAATTCTGGCAAAGGGTGCCGCTGAACCCATCAATGTATATCGCAGTTATTACAAAGCTATGCTTCCTACGACTATCAAATGATGAAAATAAATACATGTGCCCTTCTCTAACGATGTATGAAGTGCTACAGCTTCGCTGGTTATCCAGCTTCACAGAATAGGATGGCTCTTCACCTTTTGGAGAAAGCGCCGCAAAACCAAAGCAGTTGCCCGATTGCTTCGGTCAAAACGTCGACTTGAGTTGCCCGATTGTTTCAGCCTCCCCGCACGTCGAGCAGGCCGGGGATGGAGTCAGGTCTTTGCTGTATCTCCGGGATGTCGTCCATGAGAAGCCGACCCGGAGCCGCAGAAGAAGAGACCACTCCTGCCCTGTGAGGCCGCGATCAGGAAGAGGACGTGGGGGCCGACTGCTTGCGACGCAGCGATCTGGGTGCTGGTATATGCTACCTTTGGTAGTATATACAGTAACTCTATGCGTTGCATATATAGCGGAAGGCTTTCACAGTGATGTTGACAGGTACAGTGGCGTGTTCTGCTGCCTTTGCCAGGGCGCCAGCCACCTCGTTGTCCTGGACGTCGACGTGGGAGGGGAGCCAGTGCAGCGAGAGCTTCAAGCATGGACACGTTACTGTTAACATACCGTCATAAGGAGTGATGATTCTATCGTAATGTGTACGGCAACGGTTTGGCAGAAGAACCAGTATGAAAAAGAAATCGTATGTGTCTGTATTTTCGGAAATGAAGCGGGGTTCACAATATTAAGCATGAAATGTTTTGAGCTCCCGTCACGGGCGACCTTCAATTGACTTTCAGCCAAAAGCCAGAACCGTTATTCGGGCACTCAAACGAGCACTTCCAGGCAAGCTGACAAGGAAACTTATTCACCGGTAGGCACGCTTACAACCGTGGTATGAACGTAAAGTGCAATATAAGGTATAGCACATGTAATACATCATACTTCATATAAACAAAACAGATCAGCAAATGAAATAATAAATGGTGTCTGTTTGACACTGGCTTTGCCACGCACAACAACAACAACAACAAAATATCATTGCAGCGTCCACGCAAAAGCATTATTGTCAGCCTCGAACTTATGAAAGACCCCCGGGGCACATACAAATACAATCTGTACTCAGGCAAACAGAATTTCATCATTATTCTGGCTGTAGAAAGACTTTGCCTAGGGAGACGCTTAGGTACCGCGTAGCCCAGCGTCGAAGAAACTCGGCTTCACCGAGTCTGAACAACTGTTCTTCAAGATGACCCCATACACATATCACCCGCAGTTTTCGCATTCTGGGGTACATTGCTCTATTTGGCTGCCGAGATCGTTCTGCATTGTTGAGGAAGCACCACAAAGCGTAGCTAGCACTGTATTAGACGAGACTCGCAAACCGATCTCGGCGCTGTGGTGGCCGCACGTTGCATATTTCAAACATCCTTGCAACTAGCTTCCAGAAAGTGCGTGCTTCGACGCACTCCTTTACTACATGCGCGTTGGTTGTAGTGTCTGCTGTCGGTAGGCTGCTCGTTCTTGATCGGTAGGCGGGCGAGCTGTCGGGCTTCTTCGGCGCGCTGGAGATAGGCAGCCATGTCAAGATTCTCTTCGTCAAACACGTGCGGCAGCATGGCGTCGGGCGTCGTCGTCGGGTTCCTGCCGTAAACCGGCTTAAACGACGTGATCTGTGTTGTTTCTTGCACCGCCGTGTTGTAAGCAAAGGTTACGTACGGCAGAACAGCGTCCCACGTCTTGTGCTCGATGCCGACGTACATTGCTAGCATGTCGGCGAGGGTCTTGTTCAAGCGCTCCGTGAGACCATTCGTCTGCGGGTGGTAGGCAGTCGTCCTCCTGTGGCTTGTCTGGCTGTATTGCAGACTGGCTTGGGTGAGCTCTGCTGTAGAGGCCGTTCCTCTGTCGGTGATAAGTACTTCTGGGGCACCATGTCACAGCAGGATGTTTTCGACAAAAAATTTCGCCACTTCGAAGGGCTGCGCTGCCTTTCGGCAGAGCTTTAGTTTCAGCGAAGCGGGTGACAGAGTCCGTCGCCACGACGGTCCACTTATTTCCAGATGTTGACGTCGGAAACGATGCTAAAAAATCCATCCCGATCTGCTGAAATGGTCGGCAAGGAGGCTCGATCGGCTGTAGTAATCCTGCTGGCCTTGTCGGTGGTGTCTTGCGTCGCTAACAGTCTCGGCATGTCTTAACGTAACGGGCGACGTCGGCGGTCAGACGCGGCCAGTAATACCCTTTCCTGTATCCTCGACAGCATCCGGCAGTATCCGAGGTGCCCAGAGGTTGGATCGTCATGTAGGGTGTGCAGTACTTCTGGACGCAGCGCTGACGGAACAACAAGAAGGTAGTTCTTCTTCACGAATAGGTTGTTTTGTAGCGTGAACGAAGCCAATCTGCGCCTAAATGCCCTATGGACAACGTCGGTGTTCCCTTCCAAATACTCGACGAGGCCTTTTAGCTCCGGGTCTCCACGTTGCTGTTTAGTGAAGTCTTCCGCGCTTATTATTCCAAGAAATGCGTCGTCGTCGTCGTCGTCTTGCGGCGGGGGATCGATGGGGGCGCGTGATAGGCAATCGGCGTCAGAGTGTTTTCGTCCGGACTTGTAGATTACTGTGACGTCATATTCTTGCAGTCTGAGGCTCCACCGCGCCACCGTCCTGAAGGGTCCTTTAAGTTAGCTAGCCAACACAACGCGTGATTGTCGCTGCTGACTTTCAATGGCCTGCGATATAGATATGGGTGGAATTTTGCTGTAGCCCAAATGATGGCGACGCGTTCGTTCTCAGTCGTACCATAATTGCCTTCCGCTTTTGTAAGCGACCGGCAAGCATAAGATATCGCCCGTTCAAGTACATCTTTCCTCTGGACTAGGATGGCACCGAGGCTTAGGCTACTGGCGTCAGTGTGGATTTTGGTATCGACGTCCTCGTCGAAGTGTGCAAGTACCGGCGGCGACTGCATGCGTCATTTGAGTACTTGAAATGCGTCAGCCTGTGGCGTTTCCCACTTGAACTCGACATCACATTTGGTAAAATGTGTTAGCGGCTCCGCGATGCGTGAACAGTCCCTGACAAAGCACCTATAGTAGGCACACATGCCAAGGAATCTGCGCACTGCCTTCTTGTCGACGGGCTGTGGGAAGTTTGCTATGGCAGCTGTCTTTCGTGGATCGGGGCGGACTCCAGATTTGCTAATGACGTGGCCTAGGAACAGAAGCTCATCGTAAGCGAAGCGGCACTTTTCCGGCTTCAGAGTCAGCCCTCATGACTTGGGGGCCTCTAATATACTGTCGCAAGTGCCCTTGCCATGGAGGAAGACCGGTGATATGTACCTTGGACTTACTCCCGCGATGGAAGAGGAAAGCGACGTGGTTGTCGTCGCCACCGATCCTGCCTCGTTCCTGCCAAAGGGATCTAAGTCGGAACCGGCCCATTGTTGAGAGAGAGTCGCCACCAGCTGCCCCGTCGGACTGGTGCGCTCTTCGGCACCGTTACGTGTATGATGCTTTTACCTGCTATATGTACACATTGTATGAAGCTTTTCGTCTCCTCTTCGTCAGCTCCAAAAGTCCGTCTCTTGTCCACGACCCCGAGTCGCAATACGCCGCACTAATAACGAACCGTTACGAACAAGAAGGGCTCTCAGTTCTATTGCCATTAGCTATAATGCATTACAGTTCCTACAACTGCCCGGCTTCTTTAAAAACGACGCCATCAAAATCGTTAACGGGCAAATAAAAAAGAAACACACCGCGTTCGCCCTCGTTATTACGAATAAATAAAGTTAAAGAAGTGCAGAAGGAATGTTTTGTGATTTTTTTTTACTCTTATTATTTTCTTTATTAAGTTGTCTCCCTATTTTGCCCCAATACCGGTGTAATTACACTGGCACGTGATTTTCTAAGGCGCTCAGGTTGTGCCATCTTTCTACCGATGCCTGCCCTTAATTTTCACTGGCACGCGGAAGCACAAAAAAAAGTAAATGAGATTCGGGCTTGCGAGAAACGCTAGCCCAATGTCACACTGAAGGATTCTTTATTTGTTTTTAACGTAGCTGCCTTTTTTCTCCGCTATCAGTTAAGCTTCACTGTAATTTGTTGTATAAAATTCCCAAGAACGAAAACTGACTTGGTCGGCTTAAGGGAATACACCAGGGAGCGTCTACGCTTCTGCTCTTGATTTCTTTAACTTGCGACAGAGATAGTACAATTAGCATTTACGCTGCTTGCTGAAGCCTCCTGTCTGAAGCCTTTTGTTTGGCATATGTGCCTCCGAGGTTGGCGCTCAGCTGGCACTTTGCTGAGCGACTGGACTGGTTTGTGCAATCTTGTCTGAAGCATGCTGTGTGTGACATTGTCTAATGACTCAAGAAGTAAGGTACAAAAATGGCCGACTAAGATGCAAAACATTACACCGTGACCTGGAAGGTAATAGCCGTCATTTTTCAAGTGCATGCTGATGAACCGTAATACTTGTGCGTTGCTAGCGCAAGTTTTTGCACGCATGCAGGAAGCAGGAGTGCCGTTTGGAAGATAAACCGGAACTTCCTTTCGCAAGTCCTTTAGGTCGTAGTTTCATGTGAAGAGCCGTCTTTATTCTTTTATTTTTTTGTTATTGAGATTATTTTTCGAGAAATAAGCAAGTAAATAAACCACCATGACGAAAGATGCTTAACAGGTATGTATAGAGAGCGCTTCTTACGTCAATGTACCTGAGTTTACGCACTGAGGCGTGTGCTGAAAAAGACATCGCAGGTTGTATGACATTGATTTTCATAGTGCGTGAAATCTGCGTAACATTTTCGCCTAAAAGTACGACGGCGAGCTCACTACTTTAGCAAGGGTATCCAGGTCGATCAAATCTCCCCTTTAGCGAACCTAGCGATTAAGGGAGGCGCAGAGAGTGATTGACACGTCTATAACAAGGAGCTTTTGGTCAAGCCGTGGCCCATATAGGAAAGGGTAGAAATAAGAGGGGGGGGGCTAAAGTGATGAAGGCGAAAGCAAGCATTGTTTGATGCGCCTACCCGGGGAGATACAAATGACGTACCGCGATTTCGGAACAAGGCGAGGCAGGCTAGTAGCGTCCGCCATATCTGTCTCATTAGGGCGGAGGCGCGTTCTTGGTCACTAACGAGGCAACGAGCATTTCCGCACCTGCTCCGGGCACTGTGCGCGTTTTCCGCGAAACTTGCGTGCAGCGCGACGTCTACTGCAATGCGAGTTTCCGTCTAGCCCGTGGGGCCGCAGAGAAGTCAGTCGGAGATGCTGGCAACAATGTCTGCATAAATAATCTCGATAATCGCGACTAGCGCACGCTATACTGAGTAGAGAGAGAGAACTCTGCCAGCTGCTTGTTTTCAAACGCCCCGCGAGTTTATCGAGGAGGGAAAAGAAATTATTGCTTTCTCGGGGGTTGGTTCATCGCTGGTGTAACACGAAATATTCGTCGGGAGGTCTGAGCGACTTTGAGCAGCGGCTCATCGTAACCAGCGGACAGCTGCCAGTATCCCTTACCGCTTTTTTTCCTTCTTACGATTGCTTTGCCTCGGGGACTGGGGAATAGCTAGAAGGCCACTGCACATCTTCGCTACGTTCACTAAAAAAGGAGGCCTCCTCGCACGAGACTAGTCGCCAAGGGACAGATGTGTTGAAGCACGGACAGCACGCGGATTGGTCACGACCTTGAAATTTGGCGATTTTCGTCCCGGAGCTCTGAAAACAAACGCATAAACTGTCACATAACCTTCTTTGAGCAACATATATTTGTGCTAATTTCGAATCAGCGTCCTTTATTTGCCAAACAGAAAACAACACGAAAACGAGACAATGAGTACGGATATTGCTGTGGAAGTGTTTGCTGCATAGACAGTAAATCCGCGCTCGAAAGTATCATGAACATACGGGTAGCGAATAAAAACGGGGAAATGGTTCACGCTGTCGCAGAAGCTCTTGAAGGCGCGTCCGTTTGGGGCCACGATGTAGTATTACAGCGGGCGCCCTGCCAAGTATGATTACATGCTGTTACGTCTCAACATGGCCAGAGGCGTTAATCTGACGTTTTCCACGAGGCTACCCCCCCCCCCCCCCCCCCCGTCCATCAGCACCTACCAAGAAGCCAACGCAGCGTTGACACCGACGGCTGACGGGTCCGCGAAAGGCACCCAGCCCCAGCGCTACCTGAACTAGTGATGAAAAGGGCCCACGTCGAATGCCACCGAAGCTCGGTGCCGAACTTGAATTCACAGGTTGCTATCCTGCCACGTATTCCATACCAACGTGCTTCGGAGGCGGGGTTACCGTGGAGCGTTGCGAAAGCATGGGCGTAGTATCGCAGCCGATTCGGCGATTGTGACTTAGCTGCGATACAGTCCTCAGATTGCCCAGACAACTCGCCTAGGGAAGGCGACGGTATTAAAAGCGGGGACTTCTCGCGCAGTAGGGCCGTGGGTCCTGATGTGAACTCGGACGGTTTTAGCTTACTCCTGTACGGAGTGGGCTTCCGTAACTGGAGCCGTATAGCTGAGCCAACAAACCGTTTTTCCTTCATTCCTATTACTGGACGCATTCGTCGATGAGCCTGGTAGATTCCTTGCCCTAACGACACCCTAAGCCGCAACAACGGCCGTCAGCACTCCGCTGAACTCGACAGAGGGGCCTCCCCCTAATGAACTCATTTTTTTCAATTTTCCTGCGTATGTTGCACATACGCGCTATTTCAAGATGACTGTCTTCCCACTGTACTGTGGAGAAAAGATTCCATGACGTTACCAGTTTTACTGCGAATTGCACCTTCAGATTATGACTCTCCAAAAGCAGGTCTTGTCGGAAAAGGCCACCTTCTATGCTTCTTTAACGCAGTTTATGGCCTAGCAATAAGGCAGCACTGGCAAAAGTAAGCGCGTCTTGAACAAGCACACTATATATATATATATAATAATCGGTGGCTTCGTCCATACTATAGAACACCAATTATATTTGACTGGCATGGCATGCTTGTCACCCACTCTTCAAGCATGAGGTTACAACTCAAAGTAATTTCAACTTTCAACTCAACTTACAACTCAACTTACAATTGAACTCATTTCCGCGCTACCGAAAAGCCACTAAGAAAGCTCAGTTATCAAGCTTTGGAGCTGGATGCCAAGAAATATCACTGCCGTGTCGGTACGACTCTGGCTGCAAGACAGAAAGAAAGCTGAATTCGTTCATTCGTGGTGCATAAGCCACCTACGACTATTTAGTATAGCAGTTGCTCGCAATGTCTATAAAACAGAACAAAAAACGAAAAGGTTCCGGGAAAATAAGCACAGTATAAACAATTGGATTCCTTGCTTCACACTATGCTCTAAAACTGCCTCTTCCTAAAACAATCGAAGAAGAAAATCATTATTAATGTAGGTGAATAATTGATTGCATCCAAATAAGAGTTTAACGAGGATATTAAGAAATTACGTGAGTCATAACGTAGCTGCGAAAAGTGGCGCATCGGTGCTCTCTCTGTTAGTTCCACTGCTTTTTATTTATTTTTTGCAAGAAACTCGACAACGTTAGCTATACGACCGCCTTTGGGCTGCCCGATTCCTGCTTATTAACATTCAATCGCTGCCCTGCCTTCAACAGGGCAACGAGCTTTCAGAGTCCATCTGTCTCTCTAAGTTTTGTTTTCAGAGTTTTGTATTAAGCAGATATATAAAGCCCACTTACTTTCCTTCTATAGAGTTGTTATCGCGCCATTCATAACCTAATCCGACTACAACGGCGTTTTGCATTCTTCCTCAATCGAAACGAGGCAGTCGCGATCCCTAATCAAACCTGCGATGTCGCGTGCTGTACAGAGAGACGCCGGTCCTTCTAAACCCTCCACACAGGTTTCGCACCAAAATTTGCGCCGTCGCTAATGCTCCACGCCGCACTGTAGTCGTAAGCGCGCGGAACACCAAATAGATATCTTTTCTTTTTAATTTCAAGTTGGAGCGAAACTGAGTGTGGCACAAAAACTTCCAACAAACTTTCTCCACGCTCGTTTCACGGCCGCCGCTTTCGTGGATGCGGCCTGCAAACCACTTTGCTCTCGAACTATTCCCGGAGTAACGACGAGTTGGCAACAACGCCATGAGATAAACAACCGGAGCGAGGCGGGAGAAGGTTGGAAAAGGTACACGCGCAGCGCGTGTACACATTAATTAATTATGCAGCTCGTTAGCCGTCTTGCTATGTGCGAGCAAGCTGCGGCTGTCTATAGGGTATTCGAAAGAGGAGCGTCCTAAACCACGGCGTTTATACCTACAAAATACTGCGTCCACACGTAGCTTAGCAGGAACAAGCCGTCGAACCACCGCCGTGCTTTGTCATTCCAGGGAAGCCCGGTAGAACTAGGTGTCCGTTCTTTTTTTTTTTTTGTCACCGAGTTTCTAGCGGAATTTTTCGACGCTCGCGTGAATAGTCGTTCGTTCCGAGAAAATCCTCGAACGAAGCCTTTCTAGCGACATTGCTGGCTCGTGCAGCATTATACGTGCACGTCCTGAACTCGCCGCGTTTTTACACGTTTGATCCCACGTGCGTTTCACTCTCTATGCAAAACAAACAGGCGCGAACGCCCGCTCATGCACGTGCTGGCCGCACTTAGTTCTGCACACGGTGCCGTAATTTCCCTCCCATTTGCATGGCTACAAGTGCCTTACTACGCTGTTTTCCGACGTTGCGTGATAACTTTTCATTCTCTATGCAAAACAAACACGTGCCTGATGGGCGGCTATGGCGCGTAAAGTGGGACGACGTCGCATTAATTTCGCTCAGGTTTTCATCACAGCAACAACCGCTGTAGCACGCTGTTACCTGACGCCACCTAATTAGGAATCACAAAAGCGTCCTATGTCCCGTGCAGTGAAAACAAAAGTATTTTTCAGCTCGTGTGTGACGATGAGAAAGCTATGGGTATGTGCACATTCCTTGGTAATTAGTGTTCACAGTGTCCGTCGCTTATTCCAAGGCCGATAAGTGAAGCCGACACTGTTCTATGGGCAGCTACCATAGTGTAATTCTTTGAAGCTCGCGAACTGGTGACAGTTCTTGCGGGGTATTGCGGACACCTTAGCTGTGTGAACAAACATCGTAAATACCATGTAAACATAAATGGGCCGCCCAACTATGAATTGGAAGGTAGAGTAATCATGCATTATAAAGCGGTTTGAACACACGCTGGAGAGTCAGAAGGTGAAATAGTGCGTGTGCACTTGAACATCCAATGGTGCCTCTGAAATATTTAACGCATAAGAGAGAAAACTACCGGTCGGTCTATGAGGCTGTAGCCTTTGCGAACGCTCAGACTTACTTGCGCTGCTTCACGCGTTCATACTTCTAAGCGAATCTGGAAACTTCTCGCTTTTTTTTCACTTCTGGTATACCCAGTATTTCACTCCAATGCGCGCTTTTCATTTTCTTTTGAACATCTGATCGCACCAGCCATCCACTTCAAGTAGCGCGCCCAAGTGCTCGGACAACCACCTTCAGTGCCTCCTTTTTCTTCCGAACCGCCACAAAAAGTGGAACGGCGTCCCCCCCCCCCCCCTCCCCCACTACATTGCTACTACCACTTGTCCATATTCGTTGGCAGAACATGTAACCAACCATTTTGTTACATGAATGATTATTTCTCACGATGTTTTTTGCTATTGTATAAAAACCCACCCCTTATGTAATGCCCTACGAGGGACTTTTAAGGTAATAAACTGAACTGAGTCTGCTGTGAGTTATCGATAATGTTCAGTGACACACTGAGTTCCCTAATGAAGACCTAGCGAATACAAAAAAAGGCCTCAATTAATTCGGCAGATGGCTCGAAGGGTTGAGAGAGATATACAGAGAATACATAAAGAGGCTGCATGGGAGAGGGAAAAAAAAGACAGCGATTTTTAAACCAAAACAGGTGACTACAGAAGCTACGGTCAGTCAGTGTCATATATAGAAGCAGTGAAAGTACTGACACATAGGTCCGCAAGTACACAGCATTGAATAGGTAACGCGTGACGTCAGTCCTGACACATTACTGTCAGGATTGGCAAAAAGGCTAACAGACGACATTCGTGATCGCTAAAAAGACAAAGTAGAAAAGAAACATGGCGCCTTAAGGTTAAGAAAATGAAGCACGCGTGCAAAAAGCCGTGGGGCAGCACACGTCGTGTTGTTGTTCTCGCCTTCAACATAAGGCAGCACCGCTCGTGGGTACGTGTCGTATGTTGAAGGCGACAACAACAAACACAACAACAACAAGCGGCAAAAAGGCAGACTAGCTTTGGAACGCAAGAACATCGGACGTGTCAGCGCTGCGTCCCGGCAAGATCGACAAGGCCTTAGCGTGCCGTTCCGGGTCAAGCTCCAGCACCTGGCCTCACCCAAGTCCTCCCGCCAGAAGTCGTGGCTCGGCGAAGCGCTGCCGACGAAAATCAGGACCAGTGCGCAGCTTAATTCCCGCCTTATTCCCGGTGGTCAAAATCAATCTGCAGTTGCCCACTACGGCGTGCCTCATAATCAGATAATGTTTTTGGCGCGTAAAACCCCAGAATTCAATTGCGCTTCTGGAACATTGAGAAAGGTTTAGTCGGGCGTCGCACGGAGCCTCTGCGTAAGCCAACAGAAGGGCGCGAAAAAAAGAAAAAAAAAAACGCAAGAAGGTTAAAAATTAAACTATGAGGCTTTACGTGCCGAAACCACTTTCTGATTATGAGGCGCGCCGTAGTGGAGGACTCCGGAAATTTGAACCGCCTGGGGTTCTTTACCGTGCAGCTAAATCTAAGTACACGGGCATTTCTCGCATTTCGCCCCCATCGAAATGCGGCCGCCGTGGCAGGGATTCGATCCCTCGACCTTGTGCTCAGGAGCCTAACACCATAGCCACTGAGCAACCACGGCGGGAGCGCAAGCAGGTTGGTGACGCCACTTTGGCATTCCTGTTCTAGCTTATGGTGACGTCATGCCTCTGACATGGTCATGTTCGAGACTAGTTAATAGTTTGTCGACGAACAGAGAGCACTTTCTATTCTATAGGAATTAATGGCTCAACCCAGCGAATTTTCAGAGTTTTTTTTCTGCGCAGAAACAACCTAATCACGGGAAAAATACTTTGATACCCACGACGTCGCACTGACATATACGGCCGCTACGGCTCAAGCGAGAAATGAGCTATTGCATAATCTTGCCCACATTTCCTCCTCTAATAAAAAGAACATTTTCCCGCAAAAGGAAGAAGAAACACATATAGACTTTTCATTTTTCATTAAAACACGATAGTAATAAATGCACGCACAGTGCGTTTCGCCCAGCACAGATGGGTTAAGTATCCGCAGGCATAGAACAGCGAATGCACAACCGTGAAAAGGCAGATTTATGTGAACGACTCGAAAGCATGCCGGAATGCCGACCTTCTTCGAGCGGAATCATTAAAGTTTTGGTGGGCACGTTGCGGCCCAGTAATGTGCAAGAATTCTGAAGCTATATTAAGCAGCAGGGTTAGACAAGTCGGAACGTTTACGCTGCTAAAAGCAGCAGCAGCGAATGGAAAGAATTGCGGCGCCCAGCCAAGGGGGCCATCCTGCAACGCCGATGTTAAAGGTACTGAGAGCGCAGCAAATTTGTTTACATTACGTATCGTCCTTCAGCTGCACAATATAATCTCTTCATTTGTTCATTTCCACTGAGAGCAACGAAATTCGTTCATCTTCTCACAGACTTCGGCCGGTATCTCCTCCTCGAGCTGCATTCGAAAATTTGATAGGTTGTTTCTGTCAACAGGAAAGACCATATTTGCTTATCTTCTTTAAGCCTCGGCCATCTTCGCAGCGAAATAAATAAATAAACAAACAAACAGGGAATCAAACAAACAAATACATAGACAACACTGAGTTTCATGAGGGAAGAGAGGGGGCGTCCCCCCCCCCCCTCCCCCCCCCCCCGCTCAGCAGCAAGCTACGTCAGGCACAATATCCGGACGGATGTTGTCTCCATCGAAAAGGGGAAATCAGAGAAGCGTGGCTAGAAACGCAGGAAAAACTGATGCTGTAGTCTACACAAGAGGCTGGATAGGTAACGAAAAACATAATCGGGAACAGTAAAGGCATTCTCGCGTGCAGAAGGATGAGACTAGGCGACAAAACAGTACAATATATAAAAGAGACGTAGTAGAGGAGGGGACAGCACTAAAAATGAAATAGAAACATCAGACGAGGACCTAGAGATAACAGACAAAAATGATCAACGACGAAGAAGAGATTGAGCGCCTACCGCTACGGAGAAACAAACTGAGAGCAAACATCGCTCTGAAATCGCACTATATATACGAATGAACTGGAAGAGAAACAGTAAATTTCAGAGTTCGATATAGTAGATTGAATGCTATTTACCGTTGAAGCATTAGCGAGCTAGACTGAAAGCAACAACGTATACGTTTGCTATGGGAGCCATTGCAGTCTGTATACTGGTCCGTAAAAGAAAGAAAAAGAAATGAATCGGCAGATCCTACGCATCTACGACATTTGATGAGAATCGAAACTTCAATTGACTCTCGCGGAAATGTCAAATAACATGTTGCGAAAATGTAACGCTAATGACGCAAATGCAATACAGTTTTACGGAAATGAAACGCTAATGGTGCAAATGCAGTGCAATGTTGATGCATGTGCGAAACAACGACGGAAGCGGTGTCGGTGTATAACGGAGGTATCCGCACACACGCGTGACACGGACGCACATTGAAATCCTTAGTTGTGACGCATGTGTCCGTTATTTTCCAGTGTACTCGTGCACTTCCACGAAACATAAGAAACTATTTATTGGCTGGACGAGTATCGCGTGTAATGTCAGTATCCGCGTTTAGATGAATGCGACAGTGTAGGGTATTGCGTTTCCTAGTGCATGACGGTGATGCTGTGCGACAGCGTTTGCATGTAACACATGCCCCTTTGTTTGAGACAAGCCGCAACTTGATTCGGGCGAGTGCGTTTCCCCAGTGAAGGAAGGAGAGCACACGCCGGTAGCCACCTCACCTTTCCTCTCACGCCCGAGCGGTACGGCAGCGCTTATACATGCACCGCGTGAGTCGATTTGGCCTTCTCGATCTACTCTCTCCTGGCTCAATATTGTGATTCGCCTTCCTAGCACATTTCCACGATATACATAGATGCGATGCTGTAGAAATGCGGTGCGACGTGCCACTTGTCGCGTTCATGTCGAGGCTGCTATGTGTCCTGATTCGGCTATGCGACTTTAGCGATAGCGCGATTTTAGTTCTTTAATGTTCGTGTTCAGCGATGCTTGCCTATTCGGGCACATACTCAGCTGCACAATTAAGTGTTTTATTCGGACACCACGCTTATTAACACACACCTAGTGTTTCACAATGGGCAAGCAGCCCCTACCCACAAAGTTGGAGAGAAGGCACCAAAAAAAGCTTTGCCTTAAAAAAAAAAGAAAAGAAAGCAGCAGTTCCGCCCGAAAGGCGAGGCATCCATTGCGATAGCAAATTAGTACAGAGCTCTACGAAGTAAGGATAGTCGTTTTATCGGCCGTATAAAGTTGGAAACATTCCCTTACTAACTGAATTAACAAGCGTAGTGTCAGTGCGCAGAAGCAAACATTATACACACCACACTCGATGAGCGCGGACACTCGCTGCAAAATTCTGGCCGCTTGTGTGAGCAAGTGCGGCAGCAGCAGCGAGCGAAGTCTTATTTTTGTTCTTTCTTTTTTATTTCGAAGGAAGTCGGAAACGGGCACAAAGCACATAAAACTGTTCCTCATTCTTGGAAAAAATAACGCGAAGCAACTTCTACTCGTAAATGCGCGCACCAGCATTTTCTTTTCGGAAGCATGCGACTAGCTCCACATTAAGGAAATTTTCCAAACAAATGCATCAAGAGCTCTCCACGAGCCATATAGCTCCTTGGATTCAATTTGCTCGCGCTCAGGCGAGATGTCCCGCAAGCACGCTTTCGAGTCAGGCCAAATCGAAGCGCTTGCTCTCGAAGAATGCACTCAAATGCGATGCGGAGCTTTTACGTGAGCTCGCAAATGTACGCACCCACAAACACTCTTAGGGCACCGACGGACAAATTGCGCCGCAATCCATCGCCACGCATTTCTCCCAGCGGGGGAACCAGGACGAACATTTCTTTCCCATTTTTTTTAAATATTTCCTGTTTTTTGTGCCGAGATGATGACGGCATTTTATCTATCGACACACTATTCTCGCATACTACGAAGGCGCCTTTATTCCGTTGAGAGGACGGCCTCTTTCCTTCAGGCCAAGTAAGAAAAACTTGTCAGATCAATTTGTTACGAGCTTGGTCTTCGAGACATCCCGCATCGTAAATCAACCCTACAATTATATTAGCAAAGCTTCTGCCGGTATCTCAATGAAATAATTTGAGTATATTAGTGAAGAGGATCAGTGGAAAGCATGCGTGATAATAATGATACTCGTTATGGCTCTTACCTATAGCGTAGCATTGTATTAGGTAAATTTCACATTTAATCCAGCGTATTGTTGTGTCTGTGAACCTTGTTTGGGTCCCTTTAAAGTCTGCGCTGATAACGTGAATCAAGAATTCGGCAACCGACTAACTCGTATAAAAGAATTACTCAATCCCGCAAATTCTCTATCGTGTTTTTTTTTTTTTGTTGTTGTTGTTGTTTCAGCCCACACATGCTCCTTGAGAATAAACACGAAAAGAGCGAATTAGGAAGACAAGCACCACAATGATTTTCGTGTGGAATCCATGGTGTTTTCCACTATCCCAGATCATAAAAAAACAAGCGGCATATAAAAAATCAAAACGAATACATCGTAACTCTGGCCGACAGACCGAAAGAGACAGGCGGAAAGGAACGGACTCTTAAAAGGGCCTCCATAAAAAGCCGGCTCGGCAAGCAAGCAGCGGGAAGTCAGGAGACCCATTTGCCAGTCGAGTGACCGCAATAATCCCCACGAGAGGATGGCTCAATTCAAAGGTAGTGTCGGTACTATTTACGTCGCCAGGGAGAAGGGTTGGTTTGACGTTCCATGGCTGCTCACCTCAGCGATTCCTCGTACAGAGCATAGCATAGCCTAGACGTGCTGACACACCCTTTCCCAAAAGCTTTCCATTGCCCCCAACCTGGTTTTACAAGCTGTCTGTAGGCCTCAGCTTGAACGCGGTACGGACAGGCGGATTCGGACGTTGCATTGCGGTCACAAAAAGCGGCGTCATAAAAACAAAAAATAACATAAAATAAAAAAGGCAAGAATATAGTGCGTGCGCGCACGCGTATCGAAGAAGATTAGGTCACTGACCGCGGAAACATGTCAGTCGAAACAAGTAGTCGTTCAATGAAACAGCTCCCTCAGCGTTCTCCAACCTCGAATGCCTTCTCAAATCTGCTAGACCCCTCTCCTATATTTTCAATCTACCTCTGACTCTTCAAAGGAATTCGCGTGCACTCTCATAAATCAGTGAATATATACAATCTTAATACTATTGAACAACACAGCCTCAATGGCGATGGTTCAATTGCGTCCCTTTGTTGCTTTCTGTTTCTATCTCTCTTTCTCTTTGTTTTGTGCTGTGTAGGAACGTACAAGTCGCATTTCAATTGAAGAATGAACGGGGAGCAGTACACTGCGCTTTCGATTTGAAGTTGCAGAGGTGACTGACGCCGCTTGTCGTTAGAAAGGTTCAACGTATTATCTAGCAATAACCATTATAAGTACGATTGGGCTTTGCTTCATGTAAAGTTTACCTGTTATTACTTTTTTATTTATACAGTACTGCTAGCCTCAAGATGATGCGGTAAGCAGCAGTGGCTGTTAGCCTCTAGTTGGTCGGGATTTTTCGTGGCGTGCTCACCCAAAGACAAACGGCAGCTAGAAGGCTGTGTGTTCGAGTTTCCGCGTAAAAAAATTATGTTTTCTCGCACATTTGAATTACAATCCGATGATATCACGTCTGCAGGGTGTGCGTAAGTCGTACTTTACTCATTTTCTGACCCATCTCAATTTGAGAAATTCAATTAAATCAATAACGCGCTTGCGCTAGGTGGAGGGCCAACAAGAATTAGGATGCATGCCGCACTTTCGCACAAGTGCGTGCGTGCGCTGGTGACGTACGTCGCTTGTGGCGGAGGTGCTTGGTACTGTGTAGATATTATCGTCCTGGTGGGATTGTCCCATCTTCGTGACTCGGTGTTCGTATCGTCTTTTGTGGCAATAAACTTTTTTCTAAACACAGGTGCTTGCCTAACGCCGGCAACAGCTTCGCTGTACAGAGCGGTGCACTGTTAAAGGGAACACCGGAGTGCGTGACCTCCACTAGAAGCCACCACCGGCCGGCAGCGACAACGAGTGTCGCGCAGGCGCAGTGAGTGCTGTGGGCGGAGCTCCTTGGTCGTCGGTTACCATCTGCAGCCGCTTATAGAGAGTTTTAGATTAGGGGGCGCAAGAGGCTTGCGCGCTCTAATCTAAAGCTCTCTAACATCTAGTAGGTACTGCGGGGCATGGCGTTTCTCGAAGCGCTCGACGTTTCTGCGCAGGCGCGAGTAAGAATGGGTGCGAGAGTGAAAATATGGGGGCCTTTGCTCCTTGAATATCTGACTGCCTAGGCATTACAGTGCAGAAGTTTCTTTACGCGTGTTGCATGCGTTTGTGCCTAGGCGTGGCGGCATTGCGGAGTGGGTTCGAGTTTACGTTCGGATGCTGGCTGCGGGCGCGGAAAAAGCAGGTGAAACGGCGGGCACTGTCGCCCCATTTAGTGATCGCTGTGTGCGAAGGTGCGCCGAACAGACTTTCTGGCGCGTGCGCCGCTGGCGCTCAGTCATTCTTGACGGATTATAACTTTGTCGTGCCTTACGGCACTAAGCGACAATCCACGCAGTCGTAGCAAGCGAAAGAAAAGCCTCCCTTTTGAAGAAAAATTCGTCCTGGTCCGGGATCGGATCGGAAAACATTTATTGGGCTCTAGAAAAGAGATCTTCGCGGCTTCAGACGGCCTGTTCCATCTTCTGATGGATTCTTCCGTCTGCAATCACAGGGTTGGTGCCCTAGTCCAAGGCTCCACTGAGTATGGCCAACCCGCGAGCTCGCTCTACTAGGCGCTTTTGGCCGTTCAAGTCCGGGACACGTGCGCCGGATGACCGCCTTTCCGGGGCAGCCGCTCTGCCATCTGAGCTAACCAGACGGCCGGCACATGGCGGGGTAAAGTAAACGCACAGCAGCCTTAGCAACCACGCTTGAACGCGATTGTCTGATGTCGCGCCGTGGGTTATTGGCCTTGCGTCTCGTCCACGTTAGGTTAGGTTAGCGTAGCTTTAGGTTAGTTAGGTTACGTTAGTTTAGCGTAAAGGGCGTTAGGGTGGCGGGGTGTATTCTAACAGCGGTTACGCCTCGTGGGTTATTCTCTTTGGGACTCGGCCACGTTATGTTAGGTTAGGTTAACGTTAGCTTAGGCTGGGTTACTTAGGATTAACGTTAGGTTAGGCTAGGATAGAGTAAAAGCCGTTTGGGTGACTCGGCGTATTCTCACAACGGTTACGTCGTGAGCCATTATATTGTCGTTCGGTCTCTGCCTCGTTAGGTTAGACTAACGTCAGGCTACGTTAACGTTAGGCTGAGTTAACGTAAAACGCGTTAGGGTGTCGCGGCGTACTCTTTTAGCGGTTCCAGGGGCATGATGGGCAACCTTTCAGCTACTCGCGTTCAACCAACCGCGGTTGATAAGTTGCTCTACCTACTAGATATTCAATATATGCGGACCGGCCTCTTCCACAGTCCCTACTGCTCCCACAGGAACATCTGCAATGTTATCGCCTGTTTCAATGCACCGGCAGCCAGCGTCGGAGCGTAAACAAACTCGACCCCACTCCGCAATGCCGGCACGCCTAGGGTCAGACGCATAGAACACGCGCTAAGAAACTTCTCCGTAGTGCCTAGGCAGAGTCATATATTCAAGAAGCAAAAGCCCCATATTTTCTCTCTCGCACCCGCTCTTACTCGCGCATGCGCGCAAACGTCCGGCGCGTCCGCAAGTGCCACGCCCCGCCGTGCTTACTAGCAAATGTAAAGTCGCGGCCGGGCCGCTGCATCTTGAAAGCCGTGTGTGACGGGTACGAAGTCCGCGCTGCGCTGTGCCTTCGCGGCGTACTTCGTGTTCATGCGATCGGCTGCACGAAAATCAATTATCTCGCTGCCGCGCTTCCTCACTGCACCGTTTTGACAGCGAGTTTCTGCGATCATCGAGCGAGATGTGTTCACTCGCTCGTGACACCATGCTTGTTAACTTAATTATTACGCCTATGTTTAGGACGACGCAAATTGAGGACGACGCAACGAGCTATGGAAAGAAGAATGATAGGTGTAACGTTAAGGGATAAGAAAAGAGCAGATTGGGTGAGGGAACAAACGCGAGTTAATGACATCTTAGTTGAAATCAAGAAAAAGAAATGGGCATGGGCAGGACATGTAATGAGGAGGGAAGATAACCGATGGTCATTAAGGGTTACGGACTGGATCCCAAGGGAAGGGAAGCGTAGCAGGGGGCGGCAGAAAGTTAGGTGGGCGGATGAGATTAAGAAGTTTGCAGGGACGGCATGGCCGCAATTAGTACATGACCGGGGTTGTTGGAGAAGTATGGGAGAGGCCTTTGCCCTGCAGTGGGCGTAACCAGGCTGATGATGATGATGATGATGTTTAGAAGTTCTTGCGGCCGATAAAACTACTATCCTTACCTCGTATAGCTAACCACTGATTAACTAGCACAACCGATGCTTCGCCTTTCGGACGAAACTGCAACTTTTTGGTTACGCTTGTTTTTTATTGCTTATACAGGTGCCACTCTAGATTTATACTGCTATAACCATTATATGTCTTAATTTCGCAAATTACGCATGGTTGTGCAGATACAAGGCACTACATTTTTCATGTGAAAGACAGAGTTTCCTGGAGTACACGCCAATGATTGTCCATGCATTAAAAGGAGCTCTTGGGCTAGCGGTCCTCTGTTTGAATCCTACGATCAGACAATTTCATTTATGTTTGTTAAGTAAAGTCAACTTGTTTCTTAGCAACTTTATTACCATTTCATCGTATGATGTACGTCCAAACCTCTTTCTTAGGCTGATCACGGAAGTTGTGCACAGCCGCGCCAATTTATAAATTTATACAAAATTATATAATTTTCACGTTTGCGCTTTGTTATTGTTTTGTACTCTTAAAATTTAAGTATGAGAAGACTTAAGATGAAAGGCATGCGCTGTCGGTGTTTTGCTTCATTACATTTGTTTGAAGACCGCCATTTTCAAAATTCTGAGGAGTGATTCAGTCAAGAAGGTATAGGACCTGATATGAGCAACTTTAGTGATAGAACGGTGTGGCAATATAATATGCATATACAGCATGTCGTATAGCTTGGAATGGCATACAGCTACACGCACCTAAATGTACAGTGAACCTCACGGCGACGCCGACGGGAAAATTCGCTTGAATTGTCTATATTAGAGGACTCGTTCCTGGCGCAGGAACGGGTGCCTAAAAGCAGAGCTGTAAGAATCATTTCAGCAAATTGACTACGATATGTTTCGGCATTCCCACACATTTGTAAGTAGTCTTGAACGTCCATACATAAGTTTCGTACATAGAACAATCGTATGGCATACATTGCCATCACAGTCGTATATCTGCGACCGCTGATGGAACCAACATCTACTGCAGGGCCACGAGACACCATGTTGTATAACCTAAATAGTTTCTCAAGGTACCTACGTAGATTATTTTACAATATCTTTTTTAAATCTTAAGTTTAGGAAAATACTCCTTGTGGCCCAGTTGGGTTGTGCACCTATCATAAACCTTTTATTCAACTTACGCTCGAAACATTATGCACCGTCTATCGCTAACCAAAAATAAAATAAAATACAGGTCAGCCAACCGCTACCGGCACCCACCATCGAGCCATTACGTTTTCGTTTTGCGTTACGTCGCATAAAGCGCTCACGTGTTTCTTTTATTGATTTGCCCACTTTGTAGGTATTCATCGGAAGAAAAATGTGAGCCAGCACCGCAGGCAGAGCAGTCCAACACAGCGCCTCGAAAAGCAAGCTGTCACATAGTAAAAATGCTAGAAATTGGCACGTGACGCAAACCTAGGCTTTTCAACGCCCGACTTTGGCACGAGGGAAGCATGCCTGCGATGTGGCGCGAATGGTTGCAGCATTTGGCTGCTGTGCAGGAAGGGACAGGTTCGATCCCACCATCGGTCATGCATTACCCTACAGCATACCCATAGCAGACTTCATCGACTTTGGAGATATCCAACTCGAGCAGTGTTCTGTGTACGCTAGCGCGTCACAGCGTGCACGAAATCGCAAGTTGCCTAAAGATACGAGGTACAGAAACGTTACTTCGATAATTGAGAGTGCAAGGTAACCTGTGATGAGCGCGTGTGTAGATGTTGCAATGTCACAGTCATGACATTCAAAGTATGCGGTCGCGTATATTGGGAAAATTAGAGGGGCTAAATTGTGGACCACTTTTCATATATTTATTTTTATCTTGTTTGATCGCTGGCTTTATTGCTTTCTTCAATTTATGTTATTTGACAAGCAAAACACCGTGCTTCACCAGCCTCGGAAAGCTGGAAGTTGGTGTAACTGTACTCCTCAAGATTGTTTTCGAAGAAAATGCGCAAGCCTATGTTGACAGCTCAGCAGTGTAGCCACGATATCGTCGACTCCTTCGAAACGCGGCTAAGAGAAGCAAAGCTACACGGTCAGGACCTCGAGCGATGTTGCGAGTATGTAATCTTGTTTTCTTCATATACGAGGTTGGCGAGTTTACATTGTAGGCAGATAAAGAATACAGTGAAAGCCAAGGAGGTTAACCAGACCCAATTCCTGCGTTTCGCCCGCGCTGAGATAACGGAGGTGATAAGCCTGATCCATTACCACTGCCACCGCAAGCATCATCATCATCATCATCATCATCACTACTATCACCATCATCATCACCATATTAAAGTTTCGCTGGGTACAATAGCTAGTACGTTACCAAACATGGGGTGAAACTGCGAATTTCTTTACCGTTGGCTGCCTCGCGTCACGGGTCATGTGGCATAGCAAACCGCACATTGTTTACTTCGTAACGGGTCTGTGGGACATTTCCAACTTGTGGTCGTTTATGTTCGTTGCCTCCGGATATACAGCTGCGTCTTCCTCCTTGGTTAACGCGATGTGAACGGACCATGTTATATCATTTGTGGCTCGGCGTGCTGTTTACGGACTCCCATGCTTTCCCTATTGGAATGACAAACAGCCCCATGTGCGACACGTGCAGCTGTGATGAGACGCTTACGCACGTTTTCTGTGTCTGCACGCTCTCCAGGGCAGAAAGCAAGTGATCTCACAGTGCCGAACCGACTGGGCAATCATCCATTATCACAACAAAAAGTTCTGGGCCACTGTTCCCAAAGGAAATTCACGCAGAAGCCTTTATTCGCGCAACGCACGTGTCCACGGTCTACGAGCCTACGTGGTAGACTTTAAGAGCGGCTCCTGATGCCGCGTTACAGTGCACGCCGTTTTCGAGGTGCTCGCCTCTCTTTCCTTCTCTCTTCTCTTACACTATCCCCCAGTTGTAACCCTCCCACTTCTTTCCCCAAGCAGGGTAGCCAACCCGAACTGCCTTTGATTAACGTCCTTGCCTTTCTGCGCATGTTTTGTGGCGCCTTCGCAGTCTGTGTGACGTCCACAGAGACAGTTCTATATTGTTTTTTTTTTGTTTTTGTCATCTTTCGTAACCCTTTTCCCCTTCCCCGATACAGGGTAGCCAACCAGTTGTTAACCTCCTACTCTTCACTTCGGTGTTATTTCTGTGTCCTGATCTCTCTGTCTCTCTCTTCATGCGCAGTAGAAGGCAATGGTCCGCCGCTTCAAAACGCCGCGTATTTCGAGAAGGCATTTCGAAGATTACACAATGTCGCTCTCTTTCCGTGTGGTACCTCAGGACGATCCGCATCGGTATCGCGTCAGGAGCGTGATTTTCGTTTGGACTTCGTGGCCGTGTCCTTTGACGCCCTATCCCTTCTGGCGTAACGGCTGCGTGGAAGAAATCTCGCGATTTCTTTTTTATGTGAACCTAGTAGACGTAACGCGGCTAGGGAGCGTACATCCCGCTAAACGCGGGCCTTAGCATATACGTCGCGCGCTTCTGTGGAACAGACGTGAATCAACTTTTCACCTTTGGCGTAGTTCGCCAGCGATGCCACATGTCCGATGCGTCGAGCCATACGAGTTGGCTCAACGCATCGAATGAGGCGTTGTCGATTTCGCTGTCGTTCCTTTAGTATTGCGACAAGAGCGAAGAGCTCGAAACTAGGGGCGCTATTCCAGATATATTCAAGTTCGGTCATATTACCAAATTCACACCCGCCGTGGTTGCTCAGTGGCTATGGTGTTGGGCTGCTGAGCACGAGGTCGCGGGATCGAATCCCGGCCATGGCGGCCGCATTTCGATGGGGGCGAAATGCGAAAATACCCGTGTACTTAGATTTAGGTGCATGTTAAAGAACCCCAGGTGGTCGAAATTTCCGGAGTCCTCCACTACGGCGTGCCTCATAATCAGAAAGTGGTTTTGGCACGTAAAACCCATAATTTAATTTTAATTTTTTTTTTACCAAATTCAGTACTGACGACATCTTGAGCCAATCAGAGACGCCGTAGAAACTCCGCGAACCAGTCAGAGCTGACAGGAAGTCGAATCCGACACTGTATTGGAAAATGTGAGAGAGAAGTGATTCTTGTGGGGAAAGGAAGAAAGGCTAGCACTATCTTCTGCAACCCATGCGAGAGCACGACTCAGCGACAATGTCCTCAACAGCCAGCCACCTCCTCATTCTCAGTCTCTCTCGCCATTGGGTAAGGCGAAACAAAAGTGCGCCCAACACCTGTTACTGCGATGCGAACCCACCCCTGCGGCTGCGATGCACAATTAATCGGGACGCGCAAACGACTGCGTTTTTGCGAGGCTTTGGCACTCGGCAATATGTGCGGGGTTTTGTGCTTCGCACAGTATATAAGAGTGGTGGCGTTTGGGATGCATGCTTTTCGGAGCCTACAACAAACAACACTGCAGCGGTACCGGAATGTGTTCTGTGTATCGCAAAGTTCATCTTGACAAGACGGTGGAATCTACATGTACGGCTGCTGTGTCAACCTACGCCTATCGCGGTAATTGCGCTGACAGTTGTTGTTGTTGCACGCAGACACGCCTATCCCTGCACAAGCCGCTAGGTATTGCAGTCTCGGAGTAGTCTTCGGACTTCTGTTGCGCTAGACCGTGAGAGACAACTTTCCAGGAAAGTAAAAAATAAACACGCACGCGTCGAGGTATATTCCACCCAGGGTTGACCTGTCGATGAAAGCTACAGTATCCACCATGAGTGCTTGCAAGAATAAGTAAGCAAGTCTTTTCGCTCGCTGCGAATAGGCAAAAACTTAGTTTGCCGCAGAAGTGACAGAACTGCGCGGACGTTAAACACTGCAATGCACTGAACGAAACAAATTCCACAAATCAGGCTTTCAGCTCAAATCGCATTGGTGGTCTTTGCTAAGCGGAGCGTACAGGGACAATTATTCCGTCTTAACGAGGCCCTGAACCACCCCTCGAGCTTGGTGAAATAACATAGTCCGCGGATAACATATGCTGGTAGCATACGTTTTATTTCGTCATCGGACGCTTCATTTCGTCATTCCCTTAGACGACTGCTATTGGCCGATAGCTGACTTAAAGCAGCGGTCGGCCACATGCGCTTAGCCAGCCGCGTCCACTGGCTAAGCGCACTGCGGCTCGCGGTGGACAACCGCGTTCGGCTTATGTTTGGCTTATGTTTGGCTTATGTTTGGCTTATGTTTGGCTTGTGTTTGGCTTATGCTGGCGTCGTAGGCGCCAAAGGCGAAAGTCGTGGCGTCTACGTTAACATTCAAAATTAAATTTGAACTGCGCGCCACGGTGACATTTAGAGGGCGGAGCGTTGTGCAAGGCATCGAAGAAGGAACGGGAGCACAGCGGAGGCCGCGTTTGATTGCCAATAACTCCGCTTCTGCTGAACGCACTGAAGTACTTTTTGCGGCAAAGTATTTCTGAGATAGCCTATTCTCACTTCGTAAGCTTTTCTCCACTTCGATAGAAAAGTGGTTCAGGGCCCGTTTAATTAATCAGAGTACGCTCACTGATAATCAAGCATGCTTCCTGCGCTATAGTATAAATGGGGCATGCGCACACGGGGTGACGCAGATTAAGCATGCGTTCGCAGAAGTTTCTGAGCCTGCGGGGATTCTTTGTAAGCCACAAAGCGGCGAGGGTAATTTATGCGAGGACGTGTCATACTGCACACATATCCATAATCCGTATTAAACTGGGCTGAAAGAATAGCTTTTCTCCGGTATTTTCATATTGTAAGAATTATACAGTTGTTCTCCAAACAAATTAGTGCGTTGTCGGTTCAACGCCTCTCATGCCGTCTGGAGTGTGGTGCTTGAGACGTGAACAATGCGATAAATGATAACGGGTGCGAGTCAGTGTTGATGTATCTGGCCGTCAGAAAGAATTCGAAGCCGCTCGGTTTCCTTTTGTGGTGGCCGTCAGCGGTTCCTGGCGCACATTTTGATCGATCGCTTCCCAGATCGCTCGAACGGGGGCACTTTCGTAGCCACTGATTTGCAAGCGGCATACGTCGGCGGCTCTCCTTTCTCTGATAATTTGTTGAGTCATCGGTCTCATCTCAATTCGAACGCATCAAATGTTCTTCTGCCGCACCGGAAATTCGGTCTGACGAATGGGAGCATACAACTGCTAATTCGTTACACACTAAAATCAAAGGCAGTGATGACCTCACCTCACACCGGAGAAACTGTCCGCACCATGTAACTGTCCATATTTTCTTAATTCGAAAAAAAAATTGCGATAAATAACGCCGTTTAGCCTTTGCAGCTTGATTTCTGGAATAGACCTACAGAAGTTACCTGTTAGAGAAATGGCATTATACAGGGAGTTGTTTTTCTTTATTCCCTTTAAGGCACCTGTTGTTTTGTGAAATAAAAGCCGAGTAACAGTAAAGTCATGTCTACTTAGCTCAAGTTCTAAGAAAGGTTGTGCTCTTCTATGCATCCTTCCTGAAACTGACCCGCCGTGGTTGCTCAGTGGCTATGGTGTTGGGCAGCTGAGCACGAGGTCGCGGGATCGAATCCTGGCCACGGCGGCCGCATTTAGATGGGGGCGAAATGCGAAAACACCCGTGTACTTAGATTTAGGTGCACGTTAAAGAACCCCAGGTGGTCGAAATTTCCGGAGTCCTCCACTACGGCGTGCCTCATAATCAGAAAGTGGTTTTGGCACGTAAAACCCCATAATTTAATTTTTTTTATTTCCTGAAAATGTGCAGAGAGATATACGGTCTTTTCATCGCAGGCCGGCCCGAATTGCTAGAGGAAAGCCTTTGTGAAACTGCAGATTGGAACGTCGTTGCAAGTTAACCTTCTTAATTAGCTAACTGGATATTGCCATTTCTCAGTCAGGAAGTTGCACCTGTCCCAGAAATCCGCCAGGAAAGGAGGAACATGTCCTGCGTTTCCAGTTGAATTTCTTTTTATGAATTACCTGCGACAGATAGAGCTGCAGTGTCCATCTGTCGCAGGTAAATTATAAAAAAAAATATCCATTTGGAAAACGAAAGCGCATTTGAGAATTTGGATTTGAGCGTTTCACGGTTCCCGTTCTCGTTTCGTTCTTTCGGGCTTGCACCCCGTGGCATCACGTGATCCCTCGCGGCGCATTCACAAAGCCTCGCCTACTTTTCCATTTAACAACGCCCGCGTTCACCAAAAGACTGCGCTTTATGTTTCATCAAGCACTCGTTCGCGCTTAGCCGTCAGTGACAGGCACGCAGTCTGCGCACGTTTCCTGCACTCGTGACAACTAGCCAGTCTCGCACGCCTCATTTCAAATGGCGACACGTTGCGGTGAGTTGAGGCACGCACCATACGCGACCGTGTAGCAAGCACGTATAACAATCGCGCGCTGTTCACACGTGATGCTTATGGAGCCAAGCTGCCACGCAAGTTTTTTCGAGCTGCATGTCCTAATGGATGAAACGTGCGCGTCTCACTTACCGTGTCCATTTGGCTTCCCTGCTACCTGCCTGGCGCTCGCCAGTTCTGACAATACCGCGCCACAGGGAGAAGCCACGCGGCCGTGTGACTTTCTGGAGCGTAGCAGGGGAACGCGACGTGCGAAAAGCGTTAATTAGGGTTCTGATATGGACGCCCGCCTCTCGTCTGTCACTTGGCTGTATGTATGCACCACGCACAAGTACTGCGCGGTTGCGTTGCAGCGACACGCGGGGCTCCTCCGTGGCTTCCCCTTCGTCGTTCGCATTTTCGCCGCGCTTGTTACGAAGATTTTGGTTGATTTCTTTGAAATGTGCCAGCAGTGGTTCGCAACAGTAGTGGGGGAAAAAAAGAAATCTCGCACTAACGTAAACGTCAAATCTGTCAGGAGTGCAGTCTCGCGAACAGGGAGCTACATGCACGTTTAACAATGTAGTTCTGGCAACTGTCATGGTATTCTTGTCGATGCGGTTGAGCGGCAACTCATATTTGCGCACTCAAGCGAAGGAACGATGTTGTTACTGAACCACCTAAACCTCTAGCTCGGACGCACATTCAGTAATCGGGCAAAAAGTGGCATGCAGATAACAATAGCACTTTTTTTTTTTACTACGAAGGAAAGGTGATTTGAACTTCTTGTGTAGACATACGTAAACGGAGATTTGTATATTTGCGCTAGGAAGAAGGTAGGAATTGCAATTAAGTTACTTAACTCGGCGGACCACATTTTTAAATGTCTTCTGGTATGACCCTTGTAACATCTCGATATTTTCGTATCGTTATTTTGCGCTGCATGGGCACAGAAGCAGGTGCATTTAACCTACGCGTCGTAAAAATAAAGGAGAAACAATATATATTTAAAAAGTGTATATGTTCTTAACTTTCGTGCATTTTTACATTCCATTGTTATGATCTGATTTACATTGTATTCTTCATTATTTCTCGCAAATCGAGTAGCCATTACTTGCCTTCTAAATACTCTCATTCGACTTTTTGCGTCTCTTCTTTTTGTAGTACCTTTTTCCGCTGCTGCTCTGCTCCGTCTTGTAGGGTTATAAAATGTTTTATAACACTGGTACTTCCGCGTTTCATTCCTTTTACTTTTCTTCTTGATGCGTCTGCTTCATTTCTGCTCTATCATCTCGCTTTGATTTTCCTCTTACTGTTCCCCCAGTGTAGGGTAGCAAACCAGGAGCTTTCCTTGCAGTTCACCTCGCTAGCTTTCCCATCTCATTGCTCTCGCTCTGTTGTCTGTGGCATGCGTCTTGTTGGTGCAGGAATGTTCGAAAAAGCTTAAGAACAGAATAAAAATTATGCAATGGAAAAGCACTGAAAGCAACTTGCATGCTGAGAGACCGTATAGAAGGGGGCGCGGAGGCGAATTCCGACCCCATTAGGGTTTGTTCTTCATCTGCTGTAGCGCCGTAGACTCCTTGGTTAGGTTTATTTGTGTGAAGTAAATCTAAGTGCATTGGCCGCAGTAGCGACTAAAACTGATGAACACCGCTCCTGCAGCGTGCGCTGGAAACGCGCCATAGTAAGGAAGCATTGACTTGGAGTCCCGCGCGCCATTTTGTTGTACGATTCGCAGCTTGCACGGTGACGATGAAAATAAGCGGAGCAATTAGCGCGCAGCTTTCACCGTGCTGGCTGTGCTACAATATGACAACCTCGCTGACGTCATTGCATACCCCACCCCCCCCCCCCCCGTGTGTTTTCTGTGAAGTACTTTTTTGCCGCATCCACTTCTAGGCCAAGCCGCCGCGGCGGCTTAGCGGCTATGGTGTTGCGCTGCTAAGCACGAGGTCGCGGGATCGAATCCCGTCCGCGGCGGCCACATTTCGATGGGGGCGAAACGCAAAAAAGCATGTGCCCTTTGTGGAATAATACAATTGTTCTACACCACTATAATGTGCAAGGCTGGTTTTCGCTAGATACCTTTTCTGTCTTTTCAACCATCGCTCAGAACCGGTCGATCTTGTTGATAACGCCGGTGGAGTGGATGCTCGGACCCATGACGAAGCACAAAAAGCTGAAAGTACATTGTAGCTAAATAACTGCATGCAGGCCTACTTCGTAAGAATATGCACAAGAATACCGGCACCTGTAAGGACTTTTTCTAGTGTGCTCTTTGTCATGCTAGCAACGTAAAAACGCGATAGAACAGCTTCTCTAAATACATATCTTAAGTGTTGGGTGCATATTCGAAGTGTCGAATCGAATATTACGCGCTAACTGTTCGTATTCAAAAAAGCACTATTCGGTATTTTCAAATATTAAAACTAACTAAATATTTTAAAACAACCAAACCTGAAAATTCTGTTTCTGTTCTACATCTGCTAAAGAAAGCTTTGCGAATTATGAGTAGAGGGAAACAACAATAAATGTTTTTTAATGATTGTAGAAACAAAATAGATAACGCGAATCTTGTTTTCAGTTATGCGATGGTAGGCTACGTACTGACCTGTGATTTTTGTTTGTAGTCTGTCATGTAGAGTATTTGGCCGTCTAGTCACGTACAATTTTTATCTTTCAGGCTACTACCATTGATGTACTTCATGCGGCGCGCTCTTTTACAAATTTTTAGGGCACGCAAGTCCTTGAGCAGCTTTCTTCTTCCTTTTCTCACAACTTGTGACTGATTGTCTTTCGTCAACCATTGGTTTAGCGTTCTTGTAAAGCCCCATTCCTTCCAGCAGTCAATAATTATTGGAGAACATGTGTGTACCCAGGGTCTGAAGATTTTGAGGGTTTATTTGTGCAGCTTTAACGACAATTGGTGAGCTTCAGTATAAAATATGTTTTGTTACCCGACAAGCCGTGAAAGACGTGAAAACCGTCAAAGCCTTATTTTTTGGATAGGCAACAAAAGCATGGGGCCTATAATTATACAGAAATAAAGATTCCCTACTCGAAAGGTAGTTATGCGCCTGTATTTTGCAATATGATATTCGATTCGATGTTCGATACTCACTGCTCGTACGCGAAAAATTTTGTATTCACCTACCTTTAAGATTTCCGTAACGAAAAAAAGAAACAAATATGAAGATCCAAAGCACATGATGGAATACATCTGACGCGGACCTTTAGTGAAGTGGTTAACTAAATCCTATACAACTAACGATGAAGCATACAATTGTGTTTGCGTTCAGCCTATGCAATGCGCAAGCTCATGAGACGTTTGTGTTTGTCCACCACAAAAGTCACAACGTCGAGCTGCGGCAATTTTCATGTCCATGCTCTACACCGCTCCCAAGCTATGTCGAAATGCAAGCACCATATGAAGCGAATGTGCAGTGCCAGCCATGTCACGAGGACGAAGGTTATTTATCATAACTGTCGGTGGCCATGAGATGTACGATACATGTCTAGCTATATTTTAGGATACAAAACGGAACAATGCGCAGAAAAGACACCCTGTTTCCAAAAATGGCGCGCGCTATATTTACGGGCAGGAATTGGTGATTGACCTTTAGTCGATTTAGTTTAAACCCGACAGTTCCACCCTATTAGTTTCTCATGTTCTTGACGCGGTTGCTGGTAAAGCCCTAAAGAAACGGCTTGAACGAACTACGAATCTGAAGGCCGAGGAGCATACCACGCTGCGGTTCATTCCGTTCGTTGTAACCAAACGGAGCTGATCGTTATGAAAGGTCAGTTCTCTCTCTTGGTCTCCTTGCGAGACAATTCCATTCTGAGAAACATTTCTCAGTAGCTGAAAGGTCGCTACAGGTCGGATCGTGACACGTGGCCACGACTAACTTGTACATGCTAGAAATTCGAATACAACGCCTGCGTGCCCAGGCTGCGGAGGCGTTCGACTTTTCCGCAGATCCCACTGTCCGCAAACGTTTGACACCGACTGTGGTATTCTTCCACGTGAGACATTGGGCACGCGTGTATGCAAACACCGCACGAAAATGAAACTCGAAAGAGAACCGCCAAATCCCGAGTACAAAAGAAGAACAGACAAACACCAATAATTTAGAATCGTGTGTGTAGCTTTCATTTAGAGGCGCACTTCATTCATTTTTCATACAAACATACGGCGCGCCGCACGTCGACTTTCCACTCAAGCAAGCGAATATAGTACCGTGCCTACAGAGTAATATAATTTTCGATTCTGCTATGTTGATTTACATTTTCGCGTTCTGGTTTCTCTCGGCCCACGATAGCACAGTTCTATCCTCACTTAACATGTTATTTAATTAGTACTATGGTTAATGCAATCCACACACTCAACGGTGCTTGATTCGAAAAAAAGATTATTCGACGTCGTGCATAGGAGAGACACCTAATAATTGGATGCCAATTCGTAGAGCTTTGGCTACTAAGTAGAGTTGTAATAAGAGCCACTGATGATTAAAGGCTAGGTACCGTAATAACCGGAAGCAACGGTAACATCGTGGCACATGAACCTAAACGAGCAATGCTGCAGGCATGGCAGGGTCCGGTCCCGAAGCCAGCGCTGGCTTCGGGACCGTGACTTCCGACGCAGCGGTCGAAAAGCGTCCGCGCATCCTTTTGCTGTGTGCAAAGAGTGCGCAGTGACCACGGCACAGCTGTGTTTTGTGTGGCTGTAGATGCAAGGGCGCCCTGAGGTCACTTTAAAAGCGTGTTAACGTAGCAGCCCGAAATGAAAAGGCTGACATCTAGCGACGTGCTCCGCCTTAAAGGTACGCCAGAAGTGTGTTCTGCCCTTCTGCACGCTGTACTCCGAGGGAGGTCTATTCAGTTTTCATTGTTGCGACTAAATCAAAAAAAGGGGGGGGGGGTGAACTTGAAGTACGGTTCAGGTGATATTGCAAAAGTTTTATCTACTGAAGCGGGACGAACCACCATCACAGTTATACGGTTTCATCCTTGTATAGTGTTTGGGTTTTATAATTCAACGCTAGGACTCAAATTACCTGTCCCCTCTTTACACAGTATGCAAGAAGCGAAGTTCTATCCGACAGGCTATTTCATCGTTTCTCCATTTGTTTTGCCACTGCGCCAGAGCATTCGGAATAGTAAGAAGGACTTCCGTAGGAACCGTTGCGAGATGAACAACCACCTGCGGGCCTCTAATTAAAATCGTCTCCGCTTTCGTCCGCACAACTGCGAAGAGAACTCCGCGGATCAGTTGAGCAAGGCCGGGGAGCACGACGGACAGTACATCCCGGCGATTAACCCGCTCTCGAATTCGGAGTGGAGAAACTCATTAACTCATCCGCGTTTTTGGACAGGCCACCACGGGACTGGGCTTGTAGTAGTTGTCCTCTCCCTCCCCCCCTCCCCCGTTTCATTAGAAGCGCGTATCCGCACAACACGCATATGGGAGATGGGAGAGGAGGGTGAATGGTGAGGACGCGCATAAACGTGGTCTCCCCATCGGGATAAAAGGGCGCCTGCATTAATGAGAACCAGGAAGGAAGGAGTTCTAATCAGACCCCGCTAAGTGAATGGGGCGGCCGTCTCCATCGCTTAAACGCGGCCTGCGTGAGCACGGCGGTTGAGTCACTTGATTAACCGGTGCGACGTCGGGGCGGTCGTTGCCCAGTTTCCCGCTAACCGGTAGCCGCCGATGAGGTGAAAAGGAATGAGGCAGGGGAAGGACGTATAGGGCTTCTGCGATGAGCCTAGGAAGGAGAAGTGCGGTTTGTTTCGTGTATCGCTGGAGAAAGGTGGCAGCTCTACCATCGCTTGCAGTCCTACACGCGGTCCAAAGTCCTGTCCGAAGAAACAAGGCGGGCGGCGATGGCAGCTCGAATAGTGGAGTTCCAAAAGTTAGCGACCAGGACAATCGCTGATTGCTTCTTGGTATGTGCAAAGCCGCACATAGAGTTTACGGTGTAAACCCCCGTAAAATAAATCTAAAGAGTTAATAAGTTGTTCACAGTAGTATTGGGAAGTGCTTTTGCTTTTTGTGCACCGGTAAAATGTTGTATTTAAATGATGGCTCGAGGCTCCTTCGGGGAAGTGGGATAAGGAAAGGAAAATTGAACTATGCATGACTCGCTGCGGAAGTTTGCGGTATAACACATCATAGTGAGTTGTTGACTCTTTAACGTTAAATGTAGTTCATGATTGTGTTCTCCTGGCCTGGTGGTCATCGCAGTTCGAGAACGATGCTGCCCGCAGTAAAATCGTTATTGATGCGAACACATATCCTTGCAGGCGCCTCTCAGGCGAGTATTTTAGGACATATGCGACTTCATTTCTATGTTAATGATTTCATTATCATTAGCCCGCTACCTCACTGTGTATTATACTCGCATGCTGATGACATCACAGTTCTCTTCAGCGGGCAAATTACCAATCTCTTGCAGTGGATATGAATAAGGCTCTGCATTAACTAAAAACTGGCGTAAATGAAATTTCTGAGAAAGTAATGTAAAAAACAAAAGAGCTAAAGCGGTATTGTTTTCTCCAAGACAGACAAGCGCAATACTAGCTGACGGTCTTGTATTTGGCAGTCCCGTAGCAGAAGCAGTTGATGAAATTAAAACCCTCGGCGTGTACTTCAATACAAAAGTTCTCATGGGACACCCAAGTGCATAAATTATGTGATTTCTAGAGTATCTCAAGGCCTTGATATTCTTAGTAAAATATATTTTTTTTACTGCCAGCCAGTGTGAAGCAGCAAATACATAACGTTTTATTCATCTCCCATTTAAATTACCGATTTCTGGCCTGGGGTAACACCATACAAACTCACTTAAATCATGTACACGTTCTTCAAAAGAAAGCTGTCCCACATTGTCAGCCGGCGTTTGAAGCATTAGGAACCGAAAATTGTGATTTGTGACCAGCCAGAGCTATCTCTGTCATTCACGTCTTTATAATTTTTGAATGCAAGACCTTTGGCAAGCGTACTACCCCTTATACTGTGGTGCTCTACGCGGTCGCCTGCCGTTTGATAAATGTCCACCGCTGCACATGCTGATGGCGCACATCTCTCACTCAAAAAGAAATTTCATTTACGTCCAAATATAGGAAAATAACGAAACAACTGCGTGACACGGTATAATGCAGTTTCGACGAAGGAGGGGCGACAAGATATGTAGAAACAGAGGACCAAAGGTTCGCTTACAAATTTTCCTTGCGGCAGGTTTCCACGAACAGACAGGTCAATAATCGTCTTCGCAACAGGGTCGCTTATTATGTTGCTTCCGAATCGATGCGTAAACTTATTTCTCGACAAAAAAAAGCGCTCGACTGGTTTCCTCGGAAGCGCGACACGCTACGGCCATTTCGGTAGATCAATGTTTGGGCGTTTGGCGCTGTGTACGATGACGTGATTTTTTTTTTTTTAGCATTTCAGGATTAGTTTTTCTTTGCTCGGCGCGGACGGGGCACTGTACATTTACCAAGTGTGGGCCCGTGTGTTAGACCTGTCATAGAATCGTTATAAATGCAGCATGACACGGTGTTCTTGGTACACTATACGGCTCCGTAGCCCTGGGGGCTGACGCTTTTCGGAGAACGGTTGTCGATGCACTCGTTTCCGCCTGCGTCCCATTTAGCGTTCCCGCCGATACTGTCGCCCAGAGAGGACGTCAGTTCGAGGCCGCTCGCCTCCGCCAACGTGCACCAACGCTTGTTCGTATACAGAGCAGTGTCGTACATCAAGACTAGCACTTAGGGCGAGCGTGTTTTTAGTTGTCTAGCGTTTTCTTTTATGGGGCCCGACCGTTTCTTTCCCGACCCTCACCCATTTTAATCAATATGGGTGCCTGGTATTCATGTAATGCTAGGGACAAGTAGATGGCTCCCGTATGCTGTCTGATGAATGTATCTAAAGAGGTCTAGAGGACAAACTGAATAAATGAGTGACCTTTCTTTTTATTCTTTTTTACAAGGCTGGGGCTTTGGTCCACGCGGTTGTTTGGCGGAAAAGAGAGTGTTATGAAACTCAGTGTCCGCAGGATCTTCGTGGATGCCCTATAAAACTGACCTCGCGTGTCTATATTTACGTGAACTACGGAATAGTGAGTTCGCTGTAGGAATCTTTTCTCACCTTGCTGGCCAACAGGCACACTTTTCGTGCAACCTCTCTTGGTTTTCGGCTTTAACTACTACTTTGTCAGTTTGATTTTGTTCAACACGTGAGCAACATTTTACTTCTGCTAAATAGCACGCAGAGTTTACTTAGAAAGCTAGCTTCCCTACAAAAAAAGGATGACATGACTCGTTTGTTGCCCGCAACTCGTCTAGGACCGTTGTTCAAGCGCTGTATACGCAATCTGGTCAACCTAGATAAGGCTGTAGCTAGCAGAAGGTTGAGCAGCGTGATCTCACACCTCATGCTGGATTACGGCGAGGAGATCGTGTGTACTACTCTGGTCACTGAAGGGGTACTACGGTGGGTTATATAAATCCTGTCGTTTAACGCCGAACAACCACAGTGTTCGCCTTCCCTTTCATGCTAGTCTCAGATTTTTTATGGCTGTATCGCTTGGAAAGGCTCAATGACGAATGGCTCCAATGATCAGGCTGGCGCTTAACTCCATCCTTAAGAAATGCTCGTTCATGAGCCGGATTGATCGATCGATGTTTTTTTCCTTCTCTTTTAAACTATTGTCACCCATTTCCGCCATGCGTCGTAAAAAAAAAAAAAGCCGTACTGCGTTCTTGTCAACCTAGGTACCTTTCCATTTCTCTCCCTCTCACTCCTTCGTCACTGTCGGCACTGCAGAAAGCTGGACCAGTTCGCATGGTTGCGCATTTAGCGAAAATAAAACGTAGGTTAGAAGAAACAAAGAATGTGCAGAAGGCGGCAAAGCAGAACGGTAAAGACGGAGAAGATAACTGACGTACGCAGCACTGCGAAGGAGATCTCACAAGCGGACCGGCGCAAATCAACGCGAGTATGCGCAAGCAACTTCGGACGAGAAAAGGCGACGCAACTCAGACAATACAAGACGAGCTAGAACTTTCAATAGAAGCAAACATGGCGTACGCGTCACCGATACTGCGGGGAGCACGATATGGCTCTATGCAAACAAACGGCATGATGCAGACGACCCGCCAGAGGCAACAACAATAGCATACGTAAGTACCTTTTATAGCGCTCTTGAAGGCTTCCTAAGCAGACGAGAAACACAAGGATCTGCGGTGGTAGGAAACGTCCAGCTCTCCTAAGGCAGGGTCCTGGTATTCCTTCTCTTCGATGCTTGTACAGCTACAGCCATGCCAACTAATGCACGGCACGCCGTGCCCACGAAGCAAATGCGGGGTCTGAACAGCCCCTCGGGGACAACTTGGCCAGAGCCGTTGGTGGAGAATGAGGCGGCTCTTGAGAATACTTGATGGGCCTGTCATTTCACCGAGTACCCGGAACATTCCAATGCCCCGAAGCAGTCCTTCAGACGAGTCTAGACGGTGCTACGTCAATTACCTATGCATTCGCCGTAAGAGCACCATGTCACCATGCGACCTCGTGGTCGAATTCTCCGCTAAACTGAAATATATGTTTTACGACAAGAAGACCATGCCAAAGAAAGCAACAGTGAAAACCCTGCAGAAATATCAGGGCTTTGCTTCCTTGAAAACGTTCCCTGGCTTCAGCCGAACCATACCTTTCATTCAAGCAACCATAAGATTCTTTTAATTTGTGTCAAAGGAAAGGTGTTTCATAGCTTGTGTCAAAGGAAAAACAAATAGCCTGAGAAAAAAAATTTTGCTGCAGTGATCGTCGCTTTCAAATAAAATACAGCTTTAAATATAGCAATATCAAGTTGCCGCAAGCTTCGCTCCCCTGCTTCGAATCAAATGAAATAAATGGATCGATATTACTAAGTGAGCACTCATTGATAAAAAAAAGAAACTACCCGAAGCTGTATGTCCTTATAAGAAGATCTATTTGGTTTTTGGTCAACAACACCTATTGGTTTTCTCGCTGTTTTATTTACAAAAGTTCGTTATTAATTACGTGTAGACGCATGAAGAGGCAGGCTACGTCAGAGCTGGCTATACCAAAGTACCAAATTCGTTGCCCAAAAAAAGAGAGAAAGAAAAAAAAGAACCGTTCAAATAAGGCAACGCTATAGAGGTTATAACTAATGTTGATTTCTCTTTCCACCCTCGCACGTTTTGGCGATTGTGAGCAGCGTGGTACATTATGCGAGTTCGCCTATTTTTACACATGTTGGCAATAACTAATCGCCATGCGACATTTTGACTTTATAGTCGGTGCCTAGATGGAGCCAACGTCAGAGTAAGATCACGCTCAAGGAAGCGAGGACCATTTGATGACTCTCTCCCAAAAAGTTGGGCCGGCCCCGGAGACAGTGTAGTCTAAAATGTAGATACAGTCCAAAGCGTCTACAACTAATGCCTTCACAGCGAAATGACCTGCATGACGAAAGATTGACTAAGTCCTGGCCAAACTCGCATTTTGCGTACGTGTTGTGAACGCCTCTACAACGAAGAACACTACTACGAATTTGCTGTACAACAAAGAAATTGAGGCGTCCTCGACGACTCATTTGTGCCACCACTGCAAGACGTAAGCAGAGTGCGCTCTCCCTTAGCGCTAACGGCTGCACTAGCGATGCAATTTAATAGCGTGCGAATGTCATAAGTAGTCATGTTGCACTGCTCGAAGAATGTTTGAACTCGTACGCAGCTTGTTTCAGCGCATCAGCAGATGCGACGGCCGACGAATACGTTGCAGTTCATGACGGCCTGTAGATTTTTTCGTATGTAACGACTGACGACGTTTTCCAAGCCAGCTTGAGCGGAAAAGACACGAAGGACAACGGAGGTGACAGCGATGTAGATGCTGTAAACGAACCAATGATTTCGACGGCAAGGGATAGCGGTACAGCTCCTACGTTTCCCCGCAGACCATGCTCCGAACCTCTGTGCAGTAAGGTTTGCTGCAGTCGCACACTCCGTCAGACAAAGTTCGCACACAAAAAAAGTTTGCGACTTATTTCACTAAGTAACTTTTTAATGTATGTTAAATGAGGGGTTTCTTTAGTTGAATGTCCTTAGCTTGCTTTAGTGTGAGTGGCACGGTGCACGACCTTTGCATCGAATTGACCTGAATAAAGAAGAATTGTGGGGTCCCCGAGCACTTTTTTATAACACCGTTTGTCTGTGTAGTGCGAATTAAGGAGGCCCAATTTGTCACAACCGGCAATCCCGGCCACGGCGGCCTCATTTTGATGTCGGCGAAATGCGAAAACACTACTTGTACTTAGATATAGCTGCAGGTTAAAGAACCCCCAGTGGTCCAAATTGCTCCGTAGTCCCCCACTACGGCGTGCCTCATAATCAGATCGTGGTTCTGGCACGTAAAACCCCATAATTTAATTTTTTGCCGCAACCTGCTCAAAAACACGCATGCTGCTGTTGCTTACATTTTATCTCGTATGCATTGTGAAACAGGAGTCCCACAGGACAGTTCTGCTTTGGGGCCTCCTGATATACAGTTAAAAACGTAGGCTGAAAAATTGTTTGCTTTTGCCCTACAAACGTGGGAGGCTGCGATCTCCAAGCCGGACCTGGTCGACCAGCGCGAACTCGCCGCCCGGGCCCGGAGGGCGATCCAAGCCAGAGGGTTCCTGGAATACGGGACCCTCCCACCTCGACTGACAAATCACTACTTCAAATAAAGGCTTCTTTCTCTCTCTCTGCCCTACAAATAAACTTCAACTTCAATATATAGTACAAATAAAGGTGGTCCAACTGCACAGCACCGCACATAGTGCAGACAAGCACCGGATATATTGCGAATTGAGGCCGCCCGCGGCGGCAGGCGATGCACGTGGGCGCAGAGGTGAGCTTCGAGATCAACATTTCTTCGTTGTTATGTTGTCGTCGTCATTCCGTCATCGTCATTTCATTGCCTTTCTGACATTGTGATCATGCGTTCGCTGTCACGTGATGGTCATCTTTCCGGCGCTATTACTATGCTGTTGTGACTGCGTTGTCATGTCGTCGTCATCCCGCAGTCTTTGAGACGTCGTCGCCACACCGTCGCCATCACTCCATCGTCGTCGTGCCATTGCCAACATCGTGTCGCCTTTACAAAATCACCGTCAAGTCATCGTGGTCGTTGGATCGTGGTCATCGTGCCGTAGCCATTGCACTGTCGTCAACCAATTGTCGTCATACATTTGTTGTCATGCCATCGTCGACAAGCCATCGTCGTCATACAGTCGCGGTCATACCATTGTGGCCTCGCCGTCGTCGTCATACCACTATAATAATTTTATACATCGTCATCTCACTGTTGGTCATGATGTCGCCGCCACACCATCGAAATCACCTTTTTGTCACGTCGTCGTCGCCACACCATAGTCATTATTTCATGATCGTCATGCTGTCGCCGTCGCACCATCGTCATCATACCATGGTCATCAAGTCGCCATCGTCACACGATCCTCGTCCCTTCCCTGCTATCTATAATGACTACCATCCATGCGGTTGAAGAAGCATCAAAGAAAGCACTTAAGAATGGCACTTAAGAAATAAGATCTTCCAGAAACCTCTTGTACTACATAATCATCAACGATGGTTGCTACATTAAACTATCGTTCTTTTCTTTTTTTTTTTGCGCTCGATGTAAGCAATCCTACTCTGGCGGTTCTTGAGAAGAACGTCGTATTTATATGCCAACGATTCGAGAAAAATATAGTCTGATAAAGTAAGATGATTATGAAAAAGTTCCGGTCACTTACCAAGTCAAGGTGGAAGACATTGGGATGTTACAGAGCCTGTACGCGTTCCAAACGTGTCTCTTTCAACCTTGACTTGATAAGTGGCCGGAACATACTCCTCACGAGATGTCTGCTTCCAGATCCTGCTGTTGCCGCAGTAAATAAGTTCACAGCAGTAGGAATCACTTGTCTTGTGGCTTTCCTCTCTTTCTTCTAAAGCACGAGCAGTACAAAGAAGTGAAACATTGTCTTTCAGTGAGAGATTAAAATGTTTCGGATACCAAACTGTACCTAAGTTCCAGTAAAACATTTTTTTTAAAACGATACCAATCTAGAAACAGCTGCTCTCACTATTTTTGGGTGAAAAGGCGACTCGGTTTTCTCACTGTTCTTTCTTTATGGCGCGCGTTTGAACTTACTCGTACGCATGTGCTCTTGTCAAGTCAATTCCATAGCCTAAAAGTAAAAGTAAAGTAAGTAAAGTAAAAGAGCCAAGTGGGTAAAGAACCAGAGCACAAAATAAGCAATCTGCACAGATGGCCGGGACATAGGCATGCACGTTCGACAGAGCATACATAACACGAGTATATAAGAAAAAGAAATCTGTCAAGCCAGAGCGCTTGAACAGGACTAGGGAGTACGCGGAAAAGAAAGTTTCTTCTTGGCGTTTCGTGAAACCGGAGGCATATCGATGCATCCGAAAGAAGGCCAACTTTTCGCATTGCCCAGAAAGCAGCTGAGAGGCGTGGACCTAGGAAGTCTCAAGATTTTCTACCGCGTTGGCCGCGATGGCATGTCATCATTGTGAGCGGCTTGCTTATGCAAAGGCCGGGAAGTAGCGGTGCTGTGGCTGTGTTGGATAAACCTGCTGACATTATGGAGGATCTTGGAGGCTTATTTATATGCAGTGAAGCTCGCAGAGTCGGGTTAAAGGCGTAAACAAAAATGCAGGTCAAACATCACCAACATTAACTACAATAGCAGCAATTTTCCAGTGTTGATGCCCGTGACGACACTACTTGTGCGACGTGTTATGGTGCCTATAGTGTTTGTGGTTATTTTCACCTTGTTCTGTCTTCTTTCTTTCCTCATTACTGTTTGCGACTTCAGAATAGCCGGCCATAAAGAGGCCTACCTATCCGGGTTTGCATACCTAATAAAGAAAATAACAACGAAAACAAGAACGGCAGCAACACGTGCTAAAGACAAGACACGACATCGCATAGCGCAACGTGTGTCTGCCCTGCCTATAGTGTTCGTGTGTCCATCACTTTATTTTTGACATTGCCAGGGGTGGGTATGCCCAAAGACATTTTTGAAAATTTGGGGGGCAAGTAAAATTGTGTTTTGGAACAGTTTGGAGCAGGCTAAACTACATTTTAGAGCAGCTTGGATCAGACGAAATATCATTTTCAAGCAGTTTGGAACAGGCCATACTGAATTTTGGTGAAATAATGGAATATGGAATATGGCAGTATACTCAGAAACTACGATGAAACAGAGAATAATCAAACACAAAGCGCATGGTAGAGACGCTTTGTAGTTATAGAGTACTAGAGTATGGAAGAGTCGGTCGACCGGTGACAAAGCGCATGCTTTCCTGCAAAGCCGAAACATGGGCGGCTTTATGATCGAATTATATATTCCCACGCTGACGCACACGATGGCAGCGAAACTTTTTCTCAAATAACGCGATCCAATCGACGCGGTAACACAATTTTTGGATCACTACATGTCACCGCAGACCCACAGAGCCACAATCAACTCTCGGCTGGTATAACGTAAAACTATTTCAATTTGCTTTTATTGCGGTAGAAATTATATGGACACTCCAGGCGCGTTTCTGTTGTCGGCGTCGGCGTGATGTCCGGTGTAAAGTCCAGGGTCGATAACATCGTCGCCGCGCGCCGTACGTTGTATGTGTGAGTGAAAGCGTGTGAGGGTGAGCCGACGATGGCGGCTCAATCTCGTGCGCGCAAGGTAGGAAAGCAGGGAGGAAGCGCGCCGTCTTCCGCCGCGCGCAAGGCATCTGGGCGAGGCGGCGTTCTACTCCGGCGACTGCTATATTGAAAGGGATCGACGATGAGGAAAGATTGCGAGTGCTATAGCTTTGTGCGCGCTTTGTTTTCGTCGCTTATTTCGCGTTGAAACGAGAAGCACAAAGGTTAATTCGCTCGCTGCGCCTGCCGCGCTTTCTCACTCCAGCGTTCTGACAGCGAGTTTCCGCGGCCATCGAGTGAGATGTGTTCATGGTGCGCGCGTGACAACATGCTTGTTAATTTAGTTAGTAAGCGAATATTTACAAGTTTATACGGCCGCTAAATCTGCTATCCTTACTTCGTATATAACTGTTTACAAATTTGCTATCGCAGTCGAAGCTTCGCCTTTCGGGCGAAATTGCGACCTTGCGAAATCCGGTATTGAGGTAATGTGGCTCAGGCTTTTCCCATATGGGCATAAAAACAGATCGGAAAAGTTTTACGTTATACCGGCCCCGGGGGCAGAGACGCCCGCCCGCTGAACGCGCTGCAGCGCGCGCTTCCCTAATATCTAGTTCGCTCGCAGCGCCTTCAGCCTACATTTTGTTGTTTTGTGCATCAGCTATAAGGTGCGCCGTGCCTATCGACCCACTCAACCGCATTCTAGTAGACTCTAAACAGCCGCCTTGGCCGTTCCGCCAGCTTGCTTGCTTGAAAGCCTTTACTGAAAACAAAAAAAGAGCCGGAGCCCTTAAGGGGCTCCGCAATGGGTGGAGTCCCTATTCCGGGACCCCGCTGGCACGACCCGCCAGCTTAGCCCTCCGGACCAAGGCCTTTTGGGCCTGAAGGTCCCAGCAACCGAGCAGCGTCGCCTCCCACTCCTCTCGGGTTGAGTTAGGGTTGGGGCAAAGAGCTGAACTGAGCTGACAAGCCCAAACCATGTGGTAGATGTCAGCCACCTCCCCACAGTATTGGCGCTTGCCAGTGAAGGAAGCGGCGGCGACAGCCGGGAGCGCACGGCCGTGCGCGCCCCTGTCGCTTGCCGGAAGCGCCCGAATTCCAGTGTTATAAGCGCGAACATTATAAGCGTGAACATTACGAGAAACTGTGCGGGAGGTGCTGTGACGTGGTGTGCGGCATGTGAACGGCCGTACTCTTTTTCGGAGAACGAATCGACTCGCCGTTCGCAGCCACTGCCGTAGCACACATGCCGAAGCCGTTCTGGCGCAGCATGGCGCAGCATGGCGCAATTTCCGTCATTTGTTTGAGCTTGGCGTAGTTTGGCGCAGGAATCTGCGTTTCTATCAAAATGGCGCAATTTGCGCAGGAGTCGCACCCCTGCGCTGCGGTACTTCACGTTGCATCGCCCAGCATTGGTGGGATCAGCTGCACGGTACGAACAACAACGAGCCGCACGACTCGACGTTCGAGAGCAGGGAGTTCCAGGCATGCCTCATTAGCATGCAGGAGAATATAAGATGACCTGTCTTACAATGATGATGATGATTTTTATTGGCATGCCCTTCAAAACGGAGCGCCGATAAACATTCGCATAGCCTGCTTATCTAATCACGTACTATATACATCATTTCAGTCTAGCATTTTGCCTCTCTCTTCTCAATCTTGTTTTCCTTCAATAAGATGTCCCTATGCACGATGTACAGTAATATATGCCTGTAACAATTCCAGATTTATCAAGCACTTCCCTACGTTTTCTTGCACCAATATGTCCAACGAATCTTGCTTATCTCAACTGCTGACAGGTTAATGGTTCCATCTGCTCTGAACACCAGCGTTTCCGGAAGGAGGATGTTCCCTGCGAGTCTCGCCTGGAGAATATCTTGACATCCCAGCACGATGTGCCGAGTCATCTACGGACACATGCCTCATTCGGTTGTGAATATTTGACCCGGTGTGTGTTTTTGTTTTCGGGCAGCCAGCTCGAGCATCGAATTCAAGGTACTGCCTTATGCGTTATGGAACAAATTTTCTCTCCTAATTTGTTCTTGCCACATTTCTAAATCTCCATGGTCGTTTTATTTACATCCTTTCCAGCCAATGTGCTGTCTCTATTTCTCTCACTTTCTCTCACGCTGTCGGCGACATCTTGCGCCGCTTTAATTGACCGTACGAGTTGGAAACGTTCTTGTATTGCACCGTCCCTCTATCATCGATGGAGAAAATCCACACCGAACGCGTTCCTGACAATTTTGCCCCTGCCTTACGCAGGCGGACAATTGAAGCGAATTCTCGATTATCATGGTGGAAGTGCGTCGGCCGGGATATAATCGAAGGGAAGGCATTCCATTCGTACCTATTGGGAGGTAGCGGGAAGTGTTTGGAACTATCTCACCGTCCGGATTCTTTCCCGCTATATATAACCTCCTGACTGATTAAAAGGTGCGGTGAAATGAGCTTATTCCGCCAACAATTCACTTTTCGCGTAGTTGTTTGTACACTAAGTTGAATACAAATAAATAAGACAGCAGAATTCAGCGATTGTTTCGGCTCTGAACTCAGTTACAGCAACAGCAACATTCTCCCACAGTGAAGATCTCCATGTTATTTGTTTGTTTATTTCCCTCTGTCCCTGGTTGTCAAACCCAATTTGCAGGATTGGCCAAAATGCAGATGGAATCAGAAGGCGACTTTCCGTTGGCTGCTTCCTCCTCAAATATTTGAGTTCCCCCGCTACGGGGAAGTGGACAAGAACACATTCGGTCATAGAGCCGGAGACCCACCTACAGGCTTGCGAGGGGGGATACGCAGAGACCCTGAACTTGCATAGAGGAACTAGAATTAGATATCCGCCACCACACAGAGACCTCACAAAGGAGGAAGCGACCAGCTGGCGCAGACTACAAACAAACTCCTTCCCCAACTTACACGTGCTCAATAAGATGTTTCCGACACAATACAGGGCCACCTGCCCTTGGTGCAGTGCTAAACCTACACTCTACCACGTCACCTGGGAGTGCGAACGCAACAAAGCATTCCACAAACACGAACACCCGAGTGCGGAGCAATGGGAGAGTCGGCTCACCAGCAGCGAGCTCACGGCCCAAAGGGCCCTAGTGCAGCACGCGAGCGATGCAGCACGACTCAGTGGAGCCTTGGAATAGGGGCCCACCCTTGCTGAAGAGGAGTCTCAAGTCGCCAGCGCCAAGAAGATGAAGACGACGGAGACCTCGTAACCGCGAAACTCTTGAAAGACTCAAAAGTTTTCACTCACTCACTCACTCTAGAGAGGACGAGTGCGGTCGTATAGGAGCGTAACAAATGAAGGTAAGAATTTGAACAAGGAAATACCGATTATAGTACTTAAAATAGTAATGCAATCATATCATAGCATACAGAAATAATAGTGTGGACTAAATAAACACGTTCAGACACGCCCTTTTTGTGTTGTAAGCAATTTCCTTTTCTTATGCACATTGCAATGCACATTGTGCGATAATAATTACACAGATGAACGGACCTCACAGACTCCTTCTGTCTAAGGAAGCTATAATTATTCGATTTAAATACACAGCTTCATGTAACGTTTATTTCGCAGCTGTTTGGCAAATAGCTTATGCTATCTTCCTAATCTGTTGTTGTCGTTGTCGTCATCTATCAAAATCATCTAAGAAAAGCGCTAAGTGGTGCGAACAATGGCATATGGAAATAAACGTTTCGAAAACGAAACTTGTAATATTTACGACGGCTAGAGTCACTGAACCTATGTTTTATTCTATCGGTAACGTGGCCATTGAAAAAGTTCTTGCAATCAAATGCCTAGGTGTCCACATTTCTTCTGATTTGACATGACACAAACACATTGAATATATAACCACCAAAGCATCCAAAACCCTCGGTTTCATTAGGCGTAACTTGTACCTTGCAAATCACGCGACCAAACTCTTAGCATACACAACTTTAGTCAGATCACAACTAGAATATGCCGGTTTCATCTAGAACCCGCATGAAGCTTATCCTGCCGATAAACTGGAATCACTTCAAAATAAGGCTTCTAGGTTTATCACAAGGAAATACGCTCGCTACTCCAGCATCACAGATATTAAATCATCTCTAAATTTAAGCCCACTTGAAGAGCAAAGACTTGTCACCCTGCTATGTCACTTTCACAAGCTCTATCACAATCCTTCACCGTTCACAGAATCTCATATCAAACCAGCACATCGCATTTTCCCCCGATTAGACCACTGCCTCAAAGTGCAACCCAAGATAGCTCACACCAAACTTATGCGTCATTCGCCATTGTTGCTTGCCATTTATCATTGGAATAAACTACCTGAAGAAATCGTTTCGGAAAATAATTACAACGCATTTGGGAACAAACTGAAGTGCTTACTCTGTGCTGGTCCTTAATAGATTATTATCAGAAGTGTATTCTTTTTTACATTGTCTTGAGCATTGCGGTCGACGTGTGTGCGTATTCTCAAACACTTCTGTTATCCAGATATGTTCCCTGTTTTCCTGAGCGCATCTTTGTTTATGCTTTTCTTATTGTCATTGTGTTATGTAATATGATCACTTTATTGGGTTTTTTTTAACCCCCTATGTAATGCCCGTAAAAGGCCCTTAGGGTATGTGAATAAAAAAAATCTTTTGAAGCGACTCTGCAATTCACTCTTTAAATATATTTGATCCAGATAAACTTTGTACGCTGGGATTAGGTTCGTTTGTATTGTATAAAACATACACATTTCTGTGTTTTCATTGTTCAGTAGGACAACGTCCAAGCACCTCCCTGCTCGACGTGACTGCAACAAGCCATTCGACATGATCCTCAAACTTGGTCTCCTAACGCAATTGCTATATCCCGCTCCTTTGTGAATAAATATTTAGGTCACAGGTGAAGAGACAGCTTAAATGCTGCATGATTTTGGGGCCATTGAATCGTTTCAAAGCGTCTGCCTGGCAATTAATCAGCTTTGAGGCCAAAAGTTCTACTGCAACTGACGTCACGAGCGAAATGACGCAGTGCCACTTACGAGATTTGAGCGATGCCATTTTTTCTCTACATTTGCAGTGTTGCTATGTAGGGCAGTTGGTGGCTGTGAATATCGTGAACAGCTGCGTAAAAAATTGATGTGCTGTTGTCGCTACGTCGTCGGTGTTGGCGTTAACGTTGTGGATGCTTTCGACGTTGTGTTTCGTCAACCACCTCGTTCTCGCCGCATCTTCTGTTGTGGGTGTGTGACATGTTTGAGAGTTATCACCCTCATTGTCCTGCACGCCTCCTTTGTGCCGCCGACGCTGTTCTTCGAGAGCATGATAAGGGAAAATTGCAAGCAACCGCATCGCCATTATGCCAAGAAAAATTGCCATGCGATGCACATACCGTATTCCTCGTCCACTACGGTACTTCTCGCTCTGGCCTCCGAAATGCATCCACAGTCTGTGTGAAGCATATAATTGGACTGCGTAGCATGCGTGCGTTTTTTTTTTTTTTCGTGTGTGTCTAGATGTGTGTCAATAATTTTTCCATGACATTACTTATAAATTCTATGCTATACAGAACAAAAAGAAAATTTTGCGGTACTTCAGTGGTTAGTGCCCGCGACTAAACAATCGCATGTTTCCTCAGTGGCATGGGTTCATATTTTAGTGGAGGTGATTATGGAGAACTTCTCTGTTTTTTTTTTTATGCTCGGGCAATGTCGATGCTGCGCATGACGAGGTCGCATGGCGACGTCAAAATTCATCATTCTGGGTCATCTGTGACGACAAAGGTCGTCGTCAGCGTAACAGTCAAGACGGACGGCATGGACGTAGAAGGCAAACCTCAATTTCGATCGCCTAACTCCCGTCCAAGTAAAATCACAGCAAGAACAATCGTAACAACAAATCACTGCGTGATGAGTAGTTTCTGCGATTGCAAGCAAGTCACTGCGAGGAACATCCATAGAAGTGCTAAAGAGGATCCGCCGGATTTTGTTAAACGCAGAGGATCACAAGATCCCTCCATCACCTCTATTCTTCGTCTATACGACTTCTTGTATACCTGAATACGTGTATACTAGTAGGTAGTTACAGGCTGAGTTCATTGGGGCTCTAGTGAAGACGTTGGAAGCAGCGTGCTTCCAGTTGCTTCCTCTCCCTCACGCGAAAAAAGGAATGTGCTTAGAAAGTATGGATAAAAAGTAGTAGTTACATGTTATAAACAGGACACTTTAGCATGCGCAAATACTAACACATACTTCAAGAACAACAACAACCACGACGAACGCAAGATGCTGTGCTGAAATCCATACGGAATACTTGGGTCACATTCCAGTACTAATAAAGATGTCTTTTACTGCAATAAAAGCTTTTTTTTCATTATGTGTTAATCATTCTGTGTTGAGATTATTGTCCTCAGTGACAATGAGTGGCTACACCTAGCGACCTACGTTGGTAATGCAGCTGCCAGCTCTGCTAGATCCACATACAGTAGACTCAGCCACGCGGGGACTACTGTATATTCTTGTCTGTGCAAGTACAGCTACGCAATACTTTTCAAACGATGTGAACAACAAACACCGCGCAGCCAAGACAACGTATACCTACTGCCTGGTCGGTGTAAATGCATTCCCGCCGCAGAATAGGCACGACAAAAAAAAAAAAAAAGAATATCGCGAGAGACTCAGAACTTTCGGCTTGCCGAAGCCCTGAAGCGCCTGACAGGACACGTGGAGAGGAGGAGCAAAGGGAATCGGGGAAGGTTAAAACGGCTTGTATAAGCAAACCGTGTCTTCTCAGATAAACACGTTTGATTCAGATCGGCGATTGGGAGTCGTTGCCGCGAGGTGTTCGAGAACCGCCTCTGTATAATCGGGGCCAACGTCGTTATTTGCGCAGGAAGCCGCTTTATTCAACATCGTGCCCCAGGGACATGTCTGTCTAACCGGAACGAATGATGGAACTCAATTTCAAAAGGCGTACACCGAGCGCTGCTTCTCTCACGGTCTGGGTAGATTTAAGCACCCGTAAAGCTAAGGTGAAATTGGCTGTGCTGGAACAAAGTAATGAACGACGAAAAAGAAACGTTCCTAGGGGGAATTACTAGCTGTCATACACATAATCGCTCATGGCAGACGTATATTTCGAAGCAGCGAGTCATATTTTACGCAGACCGACACTAGAAACGCTCGTTTCGGTTTTATTTTAATAGTTTCTGGACTTTGACGATTCGGAGCAGCGTCATCGGTGTTTATTTTTTACTCTTTCATCGGCAATTATGGATTCAAATTTAACGATTCCTAGGTTTTTACAGCGAAGCTGTGTATGGCTAGCCGATTCGTCCGTCCGTCGCCTCTACGCCGAGAACTCCTCCGGCGCAACCCCATGCGCATGCGCAAAAAAAAAAGAAGAGGAAGGAAGGCGCGCGATTGGCTGCGCCAGTAGTGACGTCGTTGCACTTCGACGCAGCCGAGCGCACGCGCAGAAGTTTCTCACTGGCTCTGAAATGGGTAGGCCACGCGTCATACGTACTCCTTAGGAGCAGGTAGCTTTCGATCAGCAACGCCGCGAGCAGAACCGGGAACGAGCTCGTCTACGCCGTTTCGATGCTGCAGCCCGGGCACAAGAATAGGCTCGTGTAGTCGAGCGCGAGCAGTAACTGCGTACCGAGGATCCAGCAGCCTGTTAAGCCGTCGTATAATGAACCGTCGATATTAACCCAGTCACAAACACCGGCGCCGCATGTTTCAGTTTCGCCGGTTAACCATCCGTACGGAGTGCATGGTCGGTGATCTTTCCTGTTCTATTTGTTTTTACTTTTTTTAATGTGAGATAGTGTACCAATCCTCTTGTGTTTATTCCCTTGAAGTTGTACCTCCTCGCCTGTTGTTAACTGCTATCTTTTTTTCTACCTTACCGGTTGCGATAACCTTGTGTGTTTTCGTACTGCGTCAAGGATATCTTCTTATCTTTAGTTTGCATCAACAACATCGGCCTTAGAGCAAATATTTGAACAGGAATGAAGCAGTTCTGGAAATTCCATCTGGACGTCCTTCCATTTATAAACCTGCTCAAAGGAAGAAGAGACCAAAATGAAACCTACCAACCAAACAATAAAGAAGCAACAGTCCCTAACAGATGTAGGCAAAGATTTGGTTGTCATACATTAAAAAGAAAGTGTCAACTGTCAAGAATCAATCTTTAGAGCCTTGCAGAGGCTTGAACTTGCAATTATTAGCTGATGACAGCATCTTCACAGAGATCATTCAAGTTTTCATTGATTTCATGCAGAGTATTAAAAGATTGGGAAAGTAATCCTCTTGCTGCCGGTAATTCTCATGTACACTTTACGGAGGTTCATTGCAACTTTAGTTATTGGTGACGTGCGCACGTCGTCCACATCACACAGACGTGACACTGAGTCTAGCTGTCTGCATTCCTTAACGCAGGCGAACAGTACTGAACATAGTCTCGGGCGTGGATCTTGCAGTTGAACATTCGAGCTAAGAAGCTGAAAGGTCTATGGTGTAGGGCAGGGAGATTAGGGCTGCTGGAGCAGTTGAATTGATTGATTGATTGATTGATTGATTGATTGATTGATTGATTGATTGATTGATTGATTGATTGATTGATTGATTGATTGATTGTGGTCAACGTGCCAAAGCAGCGGTGCGGCTATGAGACACGTTATGGTAGAATGCTTCGGGTTAATATTGACACCCTGAGATATTCTTTAACGTATGCATAAATCTAAGTACACGTGTGCTTGCATTTCGCCCCCATAGAAATGGCGCCACCGGGGTCGGGAATCGAACTCGAACCCTTGTACTGAGCAGCAGATCGACACAGCCACTAAACCACCGTGGATGGTGTTGGAGCACGAGAGATTCTGAACAGAATGGAAATGACGCAACAGGTTTTCGTTGAAAGTGCTTTTCAACAGCTGGCAACGCGAAAAGAGAAACAACTTCGTCAGTACAAGTTTAGTCACAAATACTCAACATAAGCAGTATATGAGAAGCGTGAACGCTTCAGAGTGCCACTCGCGGATATTAATAATTTATTTGTTGAAATAAACTTAAGTAGACAATTTATCGACGTTCTCTGGCAATGGCCACTTCTTTTCTTTTGATTGTTAAATAAAGTAAACATTAAAAAAATATAATTTTATTTAAATTAGCAACGTCTAAATAAAACAAAAATATGTAACGACACTAAGGGTGAAAACCCCTTCGTGAAGTTTCAAGTCACCGTATGTCTGAGGTGCACGAGTTTAAGACAAACGGTCACGGAATTACACACGCACGAATGAGATAGTCACATTTACATATGTGGGGTACATATTCCTCACATATTTCAGCGTATTCATGGACACGTTGCAGTACTTTCATTCGTTTATGATGCACTACTTTTGGCGGCCATGGGACTGACACCCTGGGAAGTTAAAAAAGCCTATGCCAGTCAAATAAATAAAGTTCTTGTTGCATAGGCTGTCTTTATATATATATATATATATATATATATATATATATATATATATATATATATATGATTAGTGTGCCTACTAGGACATTCGAAGAGGGACTGACTGGCCTAGGCCCTCGTCGTCGTGGCCACAGAGCCTTTTATTCCTCTCTCTTCATACCATTCGCTTACGTCTTCGGATGTCTCACCGAGCAAGAATGGTTGAATCTGCCTCTATACGAGTGTCGAGCAGTACGTATTCCGGTGGTGATTGATCAGCGTTTCGCGAGACTACGCTCGTGTCAACAGAGAACAATGATCGATGGTCAACGGACCAGTGCGAGTGGCTTGCTTCTCGGTGATCTACCCGAGTCCGTTCCTCTCTTCTTTCACTGTCGGTCGCCGTCTAGGTGCATGAAGAAGGGAATGACATTCGAGCGACTTGCTTTGATGCACCGCCCATCCGCCGCTTGCTTTATCCACACTTCCCGGTCTATATGGGTGACTCGAGCAAATGACAGATGAGAGGACATGCCCTTCTGGCAGTAAAAAAAAAATATATCAATAAAATAGAGAGCCTTTTTCACTTTCTCTTAATGTTCCAACGAGGAACGAAAAAAGAATATACTTTTTCCTGCCGCAGCAGTTCTGTTATTTGGAGATTTCTATTTATCCTGCAGTCGGTAGTTGCTCAACAGGATCCCTTTAAGTGCTTAAAACAAGACATGGTCATCGCCTTCTCGCGTGCTCGTGATTGAGTAGATTTCCTCAGAAAATCTTAAGACAGAGCGGGAATCCGCATACGCACTACGAATAGTCATCGCTCATTGACGGGACTCCAGAGTTGTGTTTGGTTCTGAGAGTTAATGATGGTGACGGGGGAATTGGTCTCTTTCCAAATGGACACGTTCTGACCAATCATTGTCGTAGCGGCACTCTCTAAATAAGTTGGGGTCGGCTTACCACAATGTCTTCCCCAAGTTTTCTATTTCGTTTTCTTGTCTATCTCCCGACAAGCCGCGTACTTCAAGAAACGTCGTTACCGAAACGAGGAACAGCGGAAACTCAGTGGTGCCGTCTCACACTCCCTCATCTCTTTCCACTGCCAGCATTTTGCATTTATCGCGTCGTTTTTTTCTATCGCGCTTTACTTTCTACACTCTTCCGCGGCCACAAATGAACAGGAAAAGAATGTCCGAGTTACGCGGACTGGCGTGAATTTACGGTGATAAAAGGTGAGTCTCAATACTGTTTCTTTTTTTTTTCCCTACATTGGCATCATTACAGATTGCTCGTCTTTATTTGGGAGATAATGGACAGGAAACCCACTTGACTCGAACTGCGCGAAAACACACTAACCCCCATCGATAGTCGAGTTGTGGCTGTTAGTATTTTCCAAACGCGTTAAGGTTATTGCCTGTCACCGATGAACGTATCACGTGCATTCATTAGTAACAGGCCCACGTGTTGTCTGTAGAAGCGCCGCGGTGTCCCAATGAACCTAGTATGAAGAATGCTATACTTTGTGTTCGATATCAAAGTGGGGCGTACGAACCACCTCGTTACACAGGCTGTTAACAGTGTGTCTGTAGTGCCCATTGGATGCTGAGGTTGGACCACACGCGTAACAAAGAGTGCGTGCTCTACAAAGAAAGTGGGATCCTTTCTTCTTAAGCTGTGATGTTGGGGTAGCAAAAGACTATTTCTCAATCACAACGCTTGCGGAAATGGGTAGCGACATGATAAAGCCTTGTTCCAGTTCTTGTCTATATATATACTGCACGTAATTCTGAAAAAGAAAATGAAATTGCAGTTGTGAAGTTGAGGAGCCCTATTTACTTCTCAGTCGCACTTAAGAAACAAGAGCGAGACGACTTCTGTAAAAGTGAGAAGAGAGAGAAAGAGAGCTTTGTTGCGAATGGTAGACGAACCCGCAATCCCCTCATCACGCGTGCGGTGTTTTACCAATTAATCTACGGCAACGGCTTTCCTACCGCTTTTATTTCCCTTTATTAAGAATATGAAGTTGATCGCAAACCTTCCCTCAAGTTCAGTGCAGTTTTGGAGCAAACAAAAAGAAAGAAAGATTTTTCGAGATGCTTTCGCTGACGTCATCTTCTTTTCGCTTATCATGCAGACACCAATATTATGTATTTATAAAAAGGCAGCAAACACTTGCATGGGACAAGGGAGGGGTGACGAGGGTTGATAATGAAAAGGGCTTTAAATGAAAAGGCATAAGCGCGGGCTTTGGAATGTCAGTATAGTGCATGTATATGGAGCCACCTAATGTTACAACGCAGTAGTGCGGGTGCCCCAACTGACGTTAGCCAAGGTGTTAAAAAAGTCGAACACGGTGCTACGTTGAAGTCGGATGCAAAAATACGACCTCCGGTTTTCGGTCATCAGAGTTCTGACGACCAAACACCGTATGTTTGTAATGGTATCACGAACAGTGCATATTAAGCCTTATTTTCTTAAGCAGCTTGAATAACGTAAGCTGGGCACACTGCATATCGATAGGCTAGTCTACCTTTCTGCGAAGAAACGCCAATCGATACACTCTATTACTTTTCACGAAAGCACTTTAAATGATTTATGCTGACAACCCTTTTAATATCAGCCTCCTAAGCCTTTCCCGAGAAAGCCCCGCAGACGATGCGTAGGTGCACATTCCATTAGATGTCGTATATGCAAACAAATACCTCTTTATTTTTTCATTGTCCTGAGCGAATAGCAATGTGCGTATAATGTTACTCGCGTCCAGCGTTGCGCCAGCGTAATGAATGTGCTGACAGTCAAGAATGGAGCGCGCAAAGAGTGCTCACCTCTTCAAAAGCCTAAGGCGCAAAAGCCGTGTGAGCGAAGCGATGCGAGCCGGTTAGTACGTGCAAAGCTCTGCCCCTTTATCTTTTAGTTTCACACACTGCTGGAGTGCGAAAGACTACCGGCGCGCGCTGTATGGAGAAACAACTCCCGGAAAAACGAGGCGCGTTCATCTTCGAAATGCGCAGACCTCGACTTCACCGAGCAGTTCTCCCAGTGCTTCAACTCCGAAGAAACACTCTTGCGACACGCTGACTTGGCGGTGCTTGATGCCGAGTATAATGTAGAGCGCTTTCACGGTTCTCCTGGCAGGCCATAAAGCACGCTTGAAAGGCTTCTCGCCAAAGTGACGCGCAAGCCGTATACCTTGGTCGCTGACGCTTGAGTTAGAGCAAGCTTTTCCCACTTTGTGAGCGTTTAAACCAGCCGCCTACATTTCTCTTCCGCGGGAGATGCACCCATTACCGGCGTTACCTGTTTCACGCCGGCTTACCGCTCTGAACGCATGTGACGAGGCCTCGTGGAGAAGCAGAAGGCGCGTTTGGCTTTGAAGCAGACGGCTCTTCACGAAGTAGACTTCCCATACGATCGCAGCTCATCATAATCATCATCATTATCGTAGTCGGCATCGTCGCCGTGTTCTTCAACGACAACAACGACAACGACAAACATATGTGAGCTTGAATAGTGGAAATGTTAGGCGTCCGCAGATGCAGGCAGGCTGGTATTGTCGCAGCGGATCGATGAAGCATGCATTTCCCCGTAGATTGTTCCGTACATACGTCATTAACGAGCGTTGCAGTAAAGAAACGACGCAGTGTTTCTTGCTAGGAAAACTGGTACGTACTTGTGAACATTAAAGAGTGTGGTTGCACTCCAGCGCAAGTGGTACGTATTGCCCTTATTAGGCAACACAACACGAAGCGGGAGCGTCAGTTTGTAGAATATTTCAGGTAAGAAAGTTGGGCCAGAAAAGATGCGCGAACGGAGGCCACCGATGTTTTCAAGAGAAAAAAAAAAGGAGTATAATTTAACGGGTCACCCTAATATTATTTCTGTTTTCTTCTGTCCTAAACAGTGTTGCGCATGTGCTGCCTTTTCTGTGCACGTTTCGTTAACAATCAAGTTAGCTGTGAGTCTTTAGCGCTCGTCTCATGCACTCATTCCTTCCTTGTGAGTCTGTTCGCTGGTTTTGCCTTCCTAGAAAAAAAAACTTAGAAAAAACTACAGACACAAAGGTATCGACGAGCTTGGGAGGAAACAATGTGCGGCCATTGTGGCTTAACTCTCATAGGGCTTTGATAAATGGAGGCGTCCGAGCTCTTCGGGAGCGCTGGATTGGGCATCTCGTGGCTGATTATGTGCCGCTTCACATCCCAAGGGTTCAGTGCGAAGCACTCAGCCTTTCATTTATTAGGTAACGCGCATATAGCTCTGCACGTGCACATAGTGAGCTCATCAATAGACTTCGCTTCTAGCTTTACTTCTTTCCTCAGACAACGTGATTACCATAACACGACCGTTGCTGCAGCGAGATGCATTAGGCCTCGTGAAAAAAAGAAAGCATTTTCCCTGATGATGTGTCAAACTACGTGACTGCGTGACAAGGATCTCCATTTATCACCAAAGTCCATATATGATTCTTTGTTCAATCCTCATGTGCTCGTACTTCCGAATGCTTTGCGTCTGACTTGGTCCTTCGTGGCCCGACCATATCTGCAGGCCGTGAATGCACGGACGGCTGAAGGAATAAACGAAGCACGCAGCGGTGTTTCGCGCGTGTTTCTTCTTGCATACTTTTCAATGCAGAATACTTAGTTTCGTAGGAATTATCTATAAGCGTGACTTGCGCACGCTCTTCAATAATTTCTCGAGAAAGTCATGGCTGCAGAAATGTCTGAATATGGGGATATTTTTGTTAGTGCGCAGGATTTAGGCCTCAAAGGGAAGCCGCTTTAGGATTTTTACCTCATTTTGCACTGCAAAATATGCAGTAGCAGGGGCTGATGTTACCGATGCGTATCTTTGATGCTACGAGAGTAGCTGTGCAGACTGCAGACTGCGTTGCAGCAACTAGGCGTTACTGCAACGATAGATGCGCTCGCTTTAATCCTATAGTTTCATAATCTGGCAATTTCAAACTGGCTATGTTTTCCTACTAGCACACAACAGTTCCACCCCTTACTCAAAACCTCGCCCCCTCCCCCCCCCCCCCCCCGCCCCCACTTCCTCGCTCCCCGATCGTAGATTAATATGATTTAGGTCTGTGACGGTTTACGAAATTTGCCACCGCGATATTTTGATCTCAACAATGACTGAGAATATGGCGGCAGCTCTGATTGTACTTCGAAGAGCACAATAGGCAGTGCGGTAGCGAACGAGGACAGCCTTCTGTGCACTGTAACGTTTTTCTCCAGGTGATGGCAGTGTCCCTGATGCAAGCCTGCTTCGGTCTGTGCTAAGGAATTCAGAACAAGCAAAAATTTCCGCTGTCAATTTTTGAATTTTTCCTCCATTCTACCCAGAACATTACTAGGCTATGAGCAACAGAACACTGCTGGAGCGCCGTAAGAATGTTTATGATGTAGCTCATCATAGTAATTACCAGATTTTTACCGAAATTCGTTCGAACGTTAGGGAAGATGAGATAATTAAATCAGTTCCTCTGGATTGGTTGTACGACAGACTCACATATTTTCGAATGATTCCATGTAGTAACTGGACAAATAATTAGGAAAATTAGATTAATTCTCTTTGCAAACAAAAGAGCCATGCGGTTGGTCCCAGTCGAAGACTTGAAGCGCGCCATCCGAGGTGCTGCTTGCCCCTCGCCGTCGGGCGGGCACGTCTTGATAGGACGGTCGCTTGTTGCTCGCCCAACGGTGAGACGCAAACAGTCGTTCCACTCATGGACGCGCGTCTACTATTGGCGGGACAGTTGCGCTCTTCGGCTGTTCGGTTTCACTTTTCTGCGGGAAACTGGCAGGAATTAATTACGCTGTAAAAATTAACGGTGTCAGCTCTTCTTTTATTTATTTCTGAAGACGGCTATGAGCTCCTCCGATTGCGCGCTTCAAGACTTTCATTGGTACCGAGTGCATGGCCCTTTTGTTTAAACGGTTTGTTATTCTAATTTGCATGACCACTTGTCTAATTAGTATATCGAATCACGTTCTACGTGCGCCTTTGTGGCAAAAGTAATCCAGAAGAAACCATTTAATTATATTGGCTTGCCTAATCTTAAAGAAAGTCTAACGCATTTCGTGAACAGAAGCTGGTACGCTGTCAAAACAGGGAACGTGAAGCTGAATACGATGTTAACAGCTGTTTCGATCGCAGAACACTAAATTTGCTCAGGTCAAATTTGTCCACCTTCGAAATGTACCAAGCGCTTTTATTTCCACGCTTGACCTTTTAACGTCACTAGATGGAAGGTTCTCAGAAAGTCGATGTGCCAATTTGCTAAACGCATGAAGACATAAAGCTCTTAAATGGCATCACGTGATGCATTTCATTCTAGCTGCCTATTTTGACCTCGCTGCTAGTTTCCCGATAGCCACCGTATGGAGTAATTTATCTTCGTCCACCAGACCGAAACGACAGCTGAGGAGTTACACAAAGTTTCACTTCAAAGAAGCAACGAATACTTTTTTTCATGAAAGCACTCCTCCCTCAAACCACTTGTTTCTTGGTTCTTATCCGTGTTTTGTTACACCACTTGAAAAAAAGTTTCAGACGGGTACCGGATATCCAAATTTCATTATCGCAAGAACAGGCTGTCGTGTGTGCCAATTGCCGAGGACTTTATTTTTTTCTTCTTGAGCTTTCAATGCAACTTTCTTTTAATCAATCAATAAAACAAAAACGTTTATTATTCACAAAGGTGATATATATTGAGTTGACTATACAGAAGGAGGCGCCGTAGCTCAATGCTGCAAGGCTGCGATTTTGGCTACATTAAGGAAATTATAAGCGCCAGAAGATGTCTCTGAGTTATGAAGCAAGATGCTTTTCTGAATACTGCGGTGAAGTATAGAAAACTCCTTTTCTAGACCCCCGAGTCTAATTGTATCACGTAAAGGGAACGCGCATTATGGTCGCGGACAACGAAACCACACAGATGTTAAACAACAGCGGAAAGCCGAGCTGCCCGCCGTGGTTGCTCAGTGGCTATGGTGTTGGACTGCTGAGCACGAGGTCGCGGGATCGAATCCCGGCCACGGCGGCCACATTTCGATGGGGGCGAAAACGCCCGTCTACTTACATTTAGGTGCACGTTAAAGAACCACAGGGGGTCGAAATTTCCGGAGTCTTTCATTACGGCGTGCCTCATAATCAGAAAGTGGTTTTGGCACGTAAAACCCGTAATTTAGTTTTTTTTTTAAAGCCGAGCTAACTGCACCGAATTATTTTGGTGGTCGTAAGTTACACAAAGTAAATAAATACACATCTGCTGCTCTACACCTTGTGGCTAATGCTGTGCAGCCTTAATGAAGTTACAGCCGAGTCTCTGCTGTGGGAACTGGCAGCCTGGGGATTTTGGGAACTTGCAATCGCGTGTTTTATGGTAAATTTTGTACATAAAAGTAAGGCATTTTCGCTCACTAATAATTACACGATCTTGAATTTTGTTACGTTGATATCAAATAAAACAAAACACGTGCTGCATGAACCACTTGCACAGAAGCACTACTGTGCTTGCTCATTATTCTGCAAAATACGATGATTAAATTCAATTGACTGCGATGTAAATGTGACTGTTACTGCAGGACGGTCTCGTATGAACACACTTGTACTGCCCCGTTACTAAGTTAGGTGGCCAGAAAAATTCTTAGAGAATATCCACTAATACCAACTCTACACTCCATCTCACAAGTCGTTTGCAGCACTGCCGAAGGTACAAGGCGCACAAAGGTAACATCCTTGCGCAGCAAAATATAGTTCCGGGCATAACCATTTGTTTGTTGACGGGATTAGAGAGTATTATTTTTGCTTGGTACGGGATACGCTACAGTGATACGCGACCTGTTAGGACAGCGTCGTATGCAGCGAATTACTGTGGCTGTAAGCAGACGACGCGGTGTAGATGAACAGGTCTCACGCATCTCGGTGTACATTCGGCATTCCCATTGGCTAAGGAGACCTGTAGCTTCAACGGTGCTGCAAACGACTTGTAACACGGAGTATAGAGATTACACATCAGATTACAATTTTGGTACCAACTTAGGGATTGGATGTCTTTCTGGCTATATGCAGCGATTTTTAAAATCTGCCGAGACCTGTTTCCAGCACCAGGTCCATGTTGCTTGTACCGCATTTTGTAGTCATTTATTGCAAATCTCACAATTTTGCCCAACTTCGTTGTCCTGGGACACCGCACCAATCTTCGGGATGATCCACTTGGTGGCGATGGATATGATTAGAGGCCGAGAGTGGATCTTTGCAAAATGCGGTCTCTGCATTTGGGCAGGCGCAAATACCACCTACATAAGGAAGTAGAAAAAGATGCCTTACTATACTAGATTGCCCCCGGAGATTTCCGCGTATTGAAAGGAATAAAAGGTGGCTGCCCACTGATCGTATGGCACTCCCTACTTGTAATTTCAGGGAAGAAAACCTTCTTCTGCGCATAATAAAAGAAAAATTACATGGCAGAATGACGTTTTCAAGTCCTTTCGGCGTGTATGTGACATCGCTCTGCCAACTCTCCTTTACTGGTGATACGTTTTAGTGACAATTTTAGCCTGCTATTGGAAGCTGCAGCGATTTTAGACCAGCCACCGCAAGCTAAGCAAAGGCAAGCAGGCCAATCGCAGACGTCGCTACTGCCCTCCTCATCTGGTTATCGACTTTTCCTGCGCTAGCTCGGACCCATCAAAACCCTCTCCACTTCTGCGCGCTCCTCGGCTCTCGTCATCCAATCAGATAAGAAAAAAACTATCAAGGCAAGCAATGTCATCTGCTTTCAGAGTAAACTAAGGTGACCATAAAAGAGGAGAGCGCTTGAGTTAGCTGTTCAAAGAACGCTGCTGGTCACCGCTCGAAGCTTGCGTCAGTGATTACGTGAATAAGACGTCAGGAGATTGTAATAAAGTCAGAACAGAATAGTAAGTCTTACGTTATGGGGGTCCAGAGCATGATTTCCTCTAGCGGTCCTACGGCACACAACCGGCGCAGGCATATTGCAAAATTTAGGTGCCGCGTCTATTGCTAAATACGATAAGACCACAACCGCGGTACGTCAAGCTCATTGACATATTTTCATTCGCGGTATTTCGTAATGCGTCATCAAGAATTTTGTGGCATATCGTAATCCTTAATTAGTAATCCGCATTTCACAATATAGAGCCTCGCTGGTCTTGCGTACCCAATGAACGAAACCTCACACCCCGGTTTTTTGTGACTTGAAATGCGATTCAGAAAATAAATCTATAGATCGATTGGTGAATAACGAAGCTTCACTAATTCCAAAGAATTCAAAGACTTGGTTCGAGTGAAGTGCTACACTTAGCATCTGTGATCATACACACACGGACTGAAAAACAAAAAGTGCTCCTTAACCAAACTTTCACAGGAGTTGGAGGATTGTAGTATGAGAAATTGTAGATCACAGACACAGAAAGAAACTAATAGACGTGGACGTTGCTCGTACGGGAGCCCACGAATTCTAATGAACTTCGCGCACCGTCTGCCCCTATTGAATGAAGCGGCTATATTCATTACCCAATCTACACCAAGGCGGGTTGATTCTGAACTTGGCGGTGGCCTCAGAGCAGTTCTTAAATCTGTCAAGCCTCCTGCTATTCCTATAGCTTACTATTCACACAACCCATTCAGCTACCACACAATCGCAAATAATAAACAATCGGCCATTCCACCTTTTCACGCCTTGAAAGCGCAATATACGCTGTGTATCCTTGCTCTCTTGAGGCCGACTGAGTTGTTTAAAGGAAGGAATGGATTAGGGTGTTGAAAGAAAGAAAAGAGCGGCTATGAGGACGAGTTTCAAGCTAGGTTTCGAACGACAAAGTTTGAACGTAAAGAAAAAGAAACGTAGATATAGGCAACCGGGTGAAAGAATTGCTATCCACCGCAACTGGTTAGGAACCACGAAATAAAAAAAGGACTTCTGCAGCCGAGGTTGGTATCCTGCAAGGGAAATGGACTTGCAATCCATGGTCACCACGCGCGGCCACTGCGTCGCACCATTATATTTCAGGCTGGTAACTGATACGCGAGTAATGTACTACATTTTCTAGTACAATTGCACGGTTTCCTCAAGGACATTCTTCATCGAATGTCCGCAATGGGTTGTCAGCCGTCTAGAGAGAGAGAGGTAGAGAGAAATGAAAGACAGGATAGGCAAGGAGAGTGTCAGCCGTCTAGCTATTCAAATTACGCGCAGTGTGTTTTTTGTTCTAATGTCTGTGATAGAATACTTAATGGAGCCTCGTTAGAATGCTACGTACGAGGAACGCCAAGCCTTTTCGCTGACTTCGCACACAGCCTGCAGTGAAGAGAGAGAGAGAAAATAATGTAGAGAAAGGCAGGGAGGTTAACCAGAGGTCGTTCCGGTTGGCTACCCTGCGCAGGGGGAAGGGTTAAGAGGGATAAAAAGAGAAACAGAGTAGAAGGGGGAGATAGAAAGAAAGGGAGACAAGCACGAACTAAGCGCGTACACTACAGAGCGGTAGGGGGCGGCATTCTTAGAGTCTGTCGGGAAGCCCCGTAGACCGCAAGAACCTTACTAGCGCGAGTAAGGCCTTCAACGCGGATGTTCTTTCGGAGCATTGGCCTAAAGCTTTTAGTTCTGAAAGTGGACGATTGTCCAACTGGTCCAGCACTCTGCACAACACTTGTCTCTCAGCACTGTATCGCGGGCAGACACAGATAATGTGTGCGAGCGTCTCGTCGATGTTACATGTGTCGCACGTGGGGCTGTTGGCCATTCCTATGAGGAAAGCATAGGCGTTTGTAAAGGCAACGCCTAGCCACAGACGGTAGAGCATGGTCTGTTCACGTCGTGGTAATCCAGGCGGGAGGTGCATCCGTATGTCCGGAGACAACGAACGCAACCGACACACTGTGAAAACATTTGAGTCCCACAGGGGCAAAGTACACTCACGGGACATCAATCGCAGCTCAGCCGCGGCGTCTGTTCGCGAAAGCGGAATGAAGACTCGTTGACCACTTTCATGTGCAGATCGGGCGGCTTCGTCGGCGTAGTCATTCCCGCTGATATTACAATGTCCTGGAAGCCATTGAAAGATTATGTCGTGTCCCTTGTCATAGCTTTGATGATATATGTGCCGAATTTCTGAGGCCAGTTGTTCATTGGGTCCGTGGCGCATTGGGCTTCGTATGCACTGAAGGGCTGCCTTGGAGTCACTAAAGACTGTCCATTGTTGCGGTGGCTTCTGCTTAATGAAATCAAGTGCAGCACGGAGCGCCGCGAGTTCTGCACCCGTCGATGTGGTCACACATGAAGTTCTTAATTTGATTTCCTCAGATTGTGCCGGGAATACGACTGCAGCAGCTGAGCTGTTGAGTTTTACTGAGCCATCTGTGTATACATGTTGCCGGAATCTGTGCACGTTGTGAATGTGCTCCAAAGTTGCTTGTTTCAAAGCTTGCAATGGCGCTCCAGCTTTCTTTCTGATTCCTGGAATTGTCAGTTGAACTTGAGGCCGGTGCAGACACCACAATGGATCTGACAATCGTGTAGCGGGCGTAAATTCTGATGGCAAGTACGACTGATGTCTTACAATAGTTTTTGCAAAAGTTGAAAGTGGCCTTTTTGCTGGCAAGCAAGCAAGATGGTGTGAGGGAATCCGAGTCAGGTGTCGGATGTGCGCTCTCAGGACATCTGTATCAATGTATACTGTCAAAGGAGCGTCTCTGGCTATGGCCACTGTCGCAATCGATGACGTAGTTTTGGGAAGACCGAGACAAGTCCCGAGTGCTTGGGCTTGCACGCTCTGGAGTTTGCGAATATTCGTGGTGCGAGTATTTCCTATTACAGGTAAGCTGTACCGCAGGAAGCCCAAAAACAGTGCTTTATATAGTTGCAACATTGACGGTACTGTTGCGCCCCAGGACTTGCCGCCTAGAAACGCAAGAAGGTCCACAATGGCGGCCAAACGCTTTGTCATGTACGAGATGTGAGGGCTCCAAGACAAGTCTCTATCAATGATGACGCCAAGAAATCGGTGCGTTCGTCTATATTGTATAATTTGGTCATTAATCCGCAAAGCATACGGGGCCATCGATTTGCGAGTAAAAGCAACGAGTGCACATTTCTCAGCAGAAATCTCCAGGCCTTGTCTTCTTAGGTATCTTGACACAGCCGTTGAGGCTTTCTGAAGTCGTGCGCGAACTTGTACACGTGTCACGCCTGAAGCCCATATGCAAATGTCGTCTGCATATACGGAGAGTTGTACGGTTTGCGGTAACGAATCAGCGAGACCAACGAGCACCAGGTTGAAAAGGGTAGGGCTGAGTACTCCGCCTTGCGGTACACCACGACTGGTATAGCTAGATGGCGTTGGTCCATCTTCAGTCAAAATAAAGAAAGATCTTCCATTCAAATAGTTGCATATCCAGCAAAAGGTGCGTCCACCAATCCCTACAGCTTCTAAGGCGTCCAGAATTGCATGATGATCTACATTGTCGTACGCACCTTTAACATCAAGGAATAGGGCCGCAGTGATTCGTTTCAGATGTTTCTGGTGTTGTACGTATGTTACCAGGTCGATAACGCTATCGATTGACGAGCGGCCACGTCGAAAACCAGCCATTACCTCTGGATAGACGTTGTAAAATTCCAAATACCATTCTAACCGTGTAAGGATCATTCTCTCCATTACCTTGCCGACACAGCTGGCCAGTGCTATTGGACGGTAAGATGACAATTCCAACGGGGATTTGCCAGCCTTGAGGAGAGGAACAAGCCGACTGGATTTCCACGTTGTAGGGACCAGGCCATCACGCCATGATGCGTTGTATAGGCCAAGAAGAGCATCTCTGGCCTCTTGACCAAGGTTTGCAAGCGCAGAGTATGTGATGCCATCGTGTCCTGGTGACGAAGATCGCCTGCACCCAGCAAGTGCGGCCTCCAGTTCTTCGATGGAGAAAGCAGCGTCCATACGAGGATCTCGGGAGCTAGGGGGCACAATGGGAATAGGTCCGCAATGTGAATACGTGAGCGCCGGACCCGCGATCCTTGCGCAGTAATCTTCGGCTACCTCGACTTCTCGGCGTCCTTGATGTAGGGCTAGAGACTTAAATGGACGACGCTGTTGAGGAGGTGATCGAAGTCCACGGATTGTTCTCCAGACAACCGACAGAGGTTTACGCGGGTCGAGAGACTCACAAAACGATTTCCAGCGTTGATATTGCAGTGCAGCAAGGCGACGCTGAATTTTCTTTTGAATGCGTCTGGCCGCTCTAAGGTCGTATAATGATTTAGTCCGTCTGTACCGTCGCTCCGCTCGCCGGCGGATTGCACGGAGGCTCTGTATTTCCGAATCAAAATCTGTGTATTTCTCTAATGGCCGATATGAGCGCATAGCATCCTGCATGGCCTTGGCGATCTCAAATTCTAGTGTGGACGAAATGCCTTCGTGGCATGCGTCTTCCATAAGTGATTTAAACACGGGCCAATCTATTGTTTGTTTAAAATGTGATGGAACGGATTTGGTAAGGCCTTTTATCTTCAGGTAGGTAGGAATGTGGTCGCTTCCGTGGGTCTCTATATCTGCGAACCAATGGACGCAGCGAGTGAGGCATCGCGAAACAAATGCTAGGTCTAAACAACTACTGTATGTCCGGCCGCGCAGAAACGTGGGACTGCCATCATTTAGACAACAAAGTTCATGGTCGCAAGCAAAGGACACGAGGTTTCTTCCTTTGGAATTTATCTTGTTGCTTCCCCAAAGTGAATGATGCGCGTTGAAGTCCCCAACAACAATCCATGGACCAGGTGTCGCATCTATAATGTCACTCAGTCTCTGCCTATCGAAACGACTTGATGGAGAAAGGTAAGCGCCCACTAAAGTAAACGCAAGTTTTTGTTTTTTCACGGTCAAACACACATACTGATTAGTGTCATGTGGCCGCACTGGATGAACAACATAAGTCAGTTCACACCGTATGTAGATGTTCACTTTGCTAATGTCAGTACAAGTCGATGACACATGAGGTTCATAGCCGGAGATGCGGACGGGTTTCTGTAGCTTCGGTTCACAGACGACAACAATGGGGAATCGATTGGTGAAAACGTAATGGCGAAAATCACTGCGGGATTTCAGGCCGCGGGCATTCCATTGCATAATAGATGCTTCCTTAACTTGTCTGAAGAACGGCTGACGCGGTAGAGCCATTGTGATTGCTACTCGAGGCTCGCAAGAACCGGATCCAGGCCGTCCAGCACTTGTAGTGCACATCGAGCAGATGGCGTCTGCATGTCGTTGATCAACACGCGAATGACTTTCATTAGAGATTTTATTAAGGCGATTACTTGTTTGTCTTGACCTCGCACGTGATCTGTGCCCTCATTGGTTCGTTGGTAGTCCACCGTCGACCTTTGTTGGGCTGGATGACTTAATGTCGGAAGTGCAGGCCAGTCGTTTGCAGTAGAGGTATTCACTGCGTCATCAGACACCGTGTTGTTAGTGTGGGTGAGCGCCTTGGGAGCACCAGCCTCAGGAAGTATCGTCTGTCTTGCGATGGTATCAGTATTTCTAGACGAGGATCGTCTACGGTGACGGCGGACACTACGCTGTCGTACTTTGGCGGCGGCCTCTCTGTGAGTTGAGTTGTCTCTCACCATTTGTTCTAGGACTTTCCGCTCTGTCTTGTGTCTCGGGCAGTCTTTCGACGATGCTTCATGGGGACCGGAGCAATTGGCACATTTGAAGTGAGTCGCACGGCAAGCATCTGCGCTGTGCTGCTCAGAGCATCTTGCGCACACGGTCGAATTTTTGCATATGCCGCTGACATGCCCGATCTTCAAACAATTGCGACATTGAAGTGGTCTTGGAACGAACGGTCGCACTGGATGACGAAAAAATCCAACTTTCACGTGGGACGGCAAGCTACCTCCCTTGAAAGTTATCCTTACACAGCGTGAATCTCCTAGGCGACGGATTTCAACAATAGGTACATCTGCCTCCTCGTCTTCAACAAGGACGACGGCGGCAGCAAAGGCCCATGACACGGCTCATACCATCCTCTTCTTACCCGAGACGCCGACCGACAACCTGAATCGGCTAAACAGGCAAGCCGTATCTGTAACACTAGAGGCTCTTGTTCCAAATGAAATCACGGATATGAGAATTAACACCCGTAAGAACATTCTCGCGGTTGACGTCAAGAACAGAGCAGCATTGGATATCTTGAGTACAGTGAAAATGCTGGGCAAGATAAATGTTCGCACCATAATACCACAGGACCGCAATACTATATCAGGTGTGATTTATAATGTCGATGAGTCAATCGACGACAACGATCTGCCTATTTTGGTTAAACCCGCCTGCAGTGAATACGCACGTCTTGCTCATCAGTGCACGATAAGCACCACGTGACTTTACGTGCCAGTTATGATTCGTTAGTATTTTGACAAGACGGTTCTAAATGCAATAGCATTTAATGCATGGATGTGATTTGCGTGCACGCCCTTGTACAGTCATCCGCCGCGGTGGTTTAGCAGCCATAATTTTTCTCTGCTGAGCACGAGGTCGCGGAATCAAATCCCGGCCGTGGCGGCCAAATTTCGATGGGGACAAAATACAGAAACACCCGTGTCAAGTGCATTGAGGACGCGTTAAATATCGCGGGTGTTCATAATTAAATCCGGAGTCCCCCGCTACTGCGTACCTCATAATCAAACTGCGGTTTTGCCACGAATGCCCCCAGAACTCATTCGTTCTTGTGCAGTCGAAAATTGCGGGCGCAGAAGATATACTTTCTTCCACCAATGCAAATTACAAAAGTGAAAATCAACGGTTAAACATAGCGTTGTACCTAGCGTTTCTGCATAATACCCTTACGCCTTACTGACGAGGAAGAATTCAACTTTGCCGAAAGTGCGAATTACAATTCTAATTCTTTATTGGAGCCGTACTTGTTCACAGATACACCATTCACAATCAAATCGCATGAGTAGCGCAGAGCAAAATCATGCAGGTTATCGAATCTAAAACTCCATGGTCAAGCGTGTCCGCTATTTATGTGTACTTCATTATACATTCTAGGGTAACGTGCGGAGCTCTTGCACACTCGAGAGCGTACAAAACTGTTCCCGTCGCATGGGTAGCCTGATTAGATCATCGTATTTTGCATTAGAAGGGGCGACAATTTTCTTTTTTTCATTTGCAGTTCCGCCCAAAGGGCCGACGCACTGAGAGCGACGGCAAGGTTTAGCTTTTGCCTTCAACTCCACGAGCGTTGTCCTAACTATACGCGGGTGAGCTAGAATGTCTGGCATCCTTAAATTCTTTAGCACTCTATGATGAATGGAACGCAGCCCGGGCGGCACTTCAAAAGTTGGGAAACACAACTAACGCGAGGCAATGTGGCGGAATTCCTGCCAGATTGATCGAAGCGGAAACATCTCAGTCAACTCTCCCACAGATTTATGTAATAAGCTCAGTGATGGTTATTGCCCTCGACACGACACCTTAGTACGAACCAGGGCGACAAATACTTTGTCTGACGCGCCTCTTAAGCCTTTTCCGACGTGGTTGGCTCTCGTTCCCTACAAAATAAGGCAAAGTGGCCGGGCATCACGCGACATTATCGACCGTGCACCTGATGAAGGAGATCCCGCGACTCACTTCCTTGCGTCTCGCAGACGAAAAAGAAGTCGAGGAACTCTAGAAAGCTCGCCCCACCGCAATCAAGGCACGGCTAGGGGCGTACTCTGGGAGATATATATCGATGTCGACGAGCCCAATAGCGTCGTTAACCGCGCAGGAGGTTCGTTAAGACTCGCTGCGCCACCACCTTTAACGATCAATGTAGGCGGGCAGGGAGGCCCTCCTAATCCGCGGTATCTACACTCGGTCGGTTGGAGGCAAGCCATGCTTATATGGCTCTTTTCCGTTGCTTGATTGTTATAGTTCTCTTTTCTGGTGGATGGCACGTTGATAATATTATTAGTGTGATAGCACGTAAACGGACGCCTATAAAGGCGCCTTCGCGCCATCACCGTTGGCGCCACCGTCGTCACGCTGTCCCCCTATCGACGGTGCAGGATTCGCTAGCGGGCGGGTGAGCAGAGGGTCTCCAAAGAGACGTGCACCGCCATGTTTGGCTGGGAAAACGACGAATTGAAGTGGACGCACAATTCAACGCCCTGCTCAGTCGACTCCGTGGCGGAGAGCTCGGCCAGTGTTCTGTCTTCCGCCGCTCGCGTGAGGGTTGTGCGCGGACTCACGCTGTAAGCGCGCTGGCGTTCGCGTTCGACTTCTGTGTGCATGTCCGGGTCTGATAGTGGAACAGACAGTAAACTACAAGCTGACGTCATCCAATAGTTCACTCGGCGCTGACTAACTCCGACTGGGTTTTCGTCTCTTCCAGCTCGTGCACCCCCCGTCGAGGCGCGACGGCTCCAACGACATTGGCAGCGCTACTCAGCGTGCTAGCGTTGTTGAGACCCCTGGTAGATAGCTGCCGGAGCGCAGTTCTTTCTGCCCAGTAGCTGCAGCCTTGCGTGCGACTTCACCCAAAAATGTCGCCACCGCGTATTGTTAGAACACCGTCCGGTTAGTTCTAGTTTAACGCTGAGCCTTGCTATTGCTGTCAATGCTTCATCATTCGAGCGACACTGCAGAATTTTTGTCACGTTTACAGACATGCCACTAACACAGACGGAAGAAAGGAAAGAGCTTGCTGGCTACTGGTCAACTGCCACTCACTCACTCACTCACTCACTCACTCACTCACTCACTCACTCACTCACTCACTCACTCACTCACTCACTCACTCACTCACTCACTCACTCACTCACTCACTCACTCACGCCCGCACGCACGCACGCTCGCGCTCAAGGCCCCGTAACACCTCTTTTTTTACCCTTAAAAGACCACTCTCCCTCATGAACTCTAAACGTGCGAAAAAGCCCGCTTTCTTGGGGACAGAAAAAACATCAAATTTTGTAAATGTCAAGGGTCTGAGAAGGGCACAATTGTTTACCCTGGAGAAGCAGGAAATGTCATCAGAATTTATCGTTCTCTCATTGTTTACCTCAATAAAACTGGCCAATCCCAATGCTCCTTAGCTTCGGTGATGAAGCGGTGTGTTCCTGCATAACGTGGTTTATGGTCATAAAGATGTCACGTGGCGTTTTCTGGGTAATGAGATGCGAAACTATTGCAGGCACATGCAGGGAAATCTTCCGATACACAGTTACAGAGTGGTCTTCAGATAAAACATTTTATTTCTTTGCTGGATGTCTGCCTCTCGTCGCGCTGTCTTCAATGCATGCACTTCGAATGTATCTCCGACATGTTCTTCATGCTAAAATCCACATTTTTAAAGCATATTTCAAGAACCGGCCCTGGGTCTGGCATTTTGCAAGCCATTGCAAGCATCTCTACTTCGATTTTTGCTCAGGTACAGCAGAATGTGCCACGAAACATTTCACCCCGGACACTGTCACCCTCAAAATAGTGCTATATATCTCTTGTGTAGCCGCAGCAACTAATTTCTTCAAGCAGTGACCCATCCAATTCCTTTATAATATTTTCACAAAGAGTCATGACCCACATTTTAACGCATGGCTTCACATGTCATCTGCGCTTTTTGCATCATATTTTTTTGCCCCACTACAAGGGGGCGATCCTCGTTCCGCCTTGAGAGAGTTCCTTAATCAACGTCAGGGGTGTTCTAAAGCGTTAAGAAGGCGTTTATGTATGTGCTACCATGGCAAATAAGAAATTGGAACGTATTCACAGACTTCATAGCAGCCCACGAAATATACGGAGTATGTACAGGCGCAGTAACAACCAACCTGCCCTCTGTGACATAGCGTGAACATAGCTCTTCCCCACAAAGCCACCATTGCATGGGTACTGCAGCACTTTGCAATGGATACATTAATGGCCAGTCGATAATTTTGGGAAACGATAAAGTGGATGAAGCTGAGCGAAAAGTACTTCGAATGCATAAACTGTAGAAAGTTACGATTATTATTTTTATTTTTATCTTTTTGCAAAACCCGACGCCTCGAACGTGGCAAAAAAGTTGAAAGACAATTGAACGTCTAGTGGAAGTCGATGAAAGACAATGTCTTCCTGCGGAAAATCCCGCATTGCGGAGGAAGTGTAATTAAAGGAAACATCTTCATGCACCCTGCCCCCAAAGGCGTTATTCCCAGGTTCGAATCCCAGACCAGGACCAATTTTCTCTCAACATCGGAGCTTGCTACCTTAGGAACCCGCAGGGGCTTCCTTTGCATCTTTGTGCTACATTCGGGTGGACGATAATTTTCGTTTTCATGACAATGCCTACCTAGGCCGGTTAACGGCGCGAATTGGGTATATGAGCCGTAGGATTTATTGGGAGAGCCACCCTGGAGCGACGTTTGATTGACGTCAGCTAGAGGTTGAATGGCCTTCTAACTCCTTTTCATTTATAATGTTCATTATTACAATCGTCATAACCGTTCTCTACATCATTGTCATCACCCCATAATCATCATCATCATCATCATCAGTATGATCGTCATCATTACAGTCGTCTTAGTCATTGCACTCCCAGTGACACATACCTAGTGGCCTCAGTGATGCATACCTCATGCCATCACATTAGTGGTTCTAGGGGCAGATTCTCTGTGACACATACGCAGTGGCCACAGTTTCACTTATATTCAGACTGCAATATCTTCGGGATTGGCACACGGAAGAGGCTAGAGAGAGGTTAGAAACAGGTTAACAACAGATATACCCGGTACGTAACAGAGATGGTAACTTGACAAGGAAGACATTGACTTCAAGAAATATCCATAAGACTAAAGGAAACTCCTCTGGGGTATGACGCTGCACTAAGATAGATACTCCCTTACGCAACATCTCCAGGTGCACCGGGATAACTTGTGTTTTTATGGCTCAAGAAAGAGCAATGCATACCGAAGAACAAAACAGGACAGGACAGGACAGGACAGGACAGACAGACAGACAGACGAAATAACTATGAAATGCTACCCCAAGTAGCAAATTTGAAACTTGCGGAGCAAGCCTCGCATACACTTTTAAACCGTCCACAGATTTCATGGCAGGAAAGAATGTGCGCTGACCACAAGAACATTCATATAGACTCGTGGTTATTGCCGCTTCTGCGATGGTTGTCTGCCGCGGATTTACCATTCTAACTAACCGAAATGAACAGGGTGTCAAATCTACAAATGTTTGTGACAACGAGTACTAAGTTTCCATATCGCCTTCTGACTAACACCTTCGGTCGCGCATTCGGCGTGCGCGACAGCTCATCCGCGTTGCATCCTTGCCAAATGCTTGTCATCGTAAACTTGCCAAATACCTGTCAGACGTTACCGTCACAGCGTCATTAAACTTGGCCAAATGCCGCTCTTCCTTGGGTCTTTTTCCAAGGCATCAAAACTCTTAATAAGAACCGCGCAATTCCAGTGTTCGTTCGAATGCGCGGGTAAGCGTGCAACGGGGCGTGAACTTGCCACCACTAAGGCCCCATTTTAGAGGAAACAAAGTTTATTAGTACATACCACTGCTTGCGCTGCGTTAAGACAGTGACGACCAAAAAAAAGAAAAAACGGGGGCAACGCAAATGACTGGCTCGTTTTATCGTTTCGACTTACAACCAGATAGCCATCAGTTCAGCAAGCACCCTCGAGCGTGTATAATGCGCAACAAATGGTTGCGAGGTGCACATTTCGCCTTGCGACATCCTGGGGGACAGGGATGTCGCCACTAAATTCCACGTGTCCGTTTCGCAACCGCTTACCAGGCGGCATTAAAGGCTCTCGCTGCGCCAGACGACACGGTCATTACGAAAACAGCCGTCTCTAGTTTAACACCGTGTAGCAAGGGGCGCCGACAAGCGACGCCGTGTGAACCTGGATGGGAACAGCGTCGGGAAAGATAATTTTATTCGGAGGTTTTAAGTTAATCGTTATTGTTCTCATTTTCTTTTTCCGGGCGCTTTTGCGACATTCGGTGGTCTGGTCAGCATTGCTGAGCTCCCTGCGGTGTCGTGTTTGTTTATTTTGCAAATCTTTGCTAGTTTTTCTTTGTACCTGTCTACTCATAACCAACCGATAAGCTATAGAGCACGTAATCTACTTTCTTTAGTTATTAAGCGCACAGCACTGCCGTCTCTGTTGAATGAATGCATCCTACCAGTACTAGCAACACCAGCTACTTTAAGTTAAGGCATGAGAAAGAAGACTGAGATGAAGCTAAGGATCGGACAACGAGCGACGGAACAATAAATGATAGACCTAACGAGGAACATACTCTAAAGCGAAAATGACTTGAACGGTGGTAGTGGATCGCCCTCCCTCAACACTAGAAGTAGGCCCTCCTAGAACGAGAAGACGCTTGGTGAGCCAGTAAAGACGAAAGAGCGATAGGAAGATTGCCGCACCAGCACATCGTGACGTCACGAACCTGGCCTGTATCTTCAATTATTTTATGCCTTCTTCAACTGCAAGTAAGTCCACAGCCCTCATAACAATACCTGTCTTAACCTCTCAGCACCGTTCAATTTTTATCTCACTGACGTTGCAGGGGAATACCACTTCCCTTTCCTTTCTAACCAACTTCCGCACAAAGTAGAGAGCACCTTAAGCAATTAATAAAATTGACGTCTTTGAAGCAACCCTGTAACACCCTCTTTAATGCTCTCCTTTGTCTTATAGTCCCTTGTGATGTCCTGCTTTATAGTGTCACACCAGCTACAGCGTCACACAGTCGCCGCTATGGCCAATTTTGACAGTCACCGAAGACGGCTTTGCCAGAACGGTTCAGTGCAATCAGATAACCGGTCGATCGGAGTGAACACATAAATAAATCGGAGCATTGTTTTAGAAATAGGGTAAAGAGTTCTTGAAGTAGCGTCCCTAAGTAGCTTAGCACACAAGATATTTAAAATCCCACTCGCGTTTCCTTTTGCACAGCTATTTTGTCCGTTTGTATACCTTTTGGATTCTCCTGCACGTCAGGCTGATCTCGTTCAACTTTTTGTTCCTTATTTCCAATACTCCCTGATTACTTGGTCAAGTAGCGCGAGCGCTGCACGTGCTTAATCGAACACGAATGAAGGCGTCTGTAACAGGGGGCATAAAAAGGAACGGACGCGAGCGGCCGAGCGTACTGGTACGTGTAGGGCTAGGCAACGCTGCCCGCGCGCCGAACCCTTACTCGAGCGGTATTTTGTATGCAAAGCGCTTCGCTACAAAAGTCATACGAGACAGCATTATTGTTCCATGTTGAGAAAGAGCTGGAGTATTAGCAATACGGCTTTATTGGAGACATTTGGAGCATGAAAATGCTAGTAGCATAGCCTAGTCACTTGCTCACAAACGTTGTAGAGCTGCTGGAGTGCTCTGAAAAGGTCAGCAGAACATGACGTAGAATTTTAAACCTTTACTCTTAAAACCCTCTGACGATGAAATGAAGGCGATAGTGGAAATATTGCCAGCAAAGCCGGGGCTTAACTCTGTTTTGAACGTGGAAAGGGAGAAAGACACATTAGGCTATGAATAAGGTTACACTAGTCATCTGTGGCAGCTTTTATTACTGATATATCGTTGCGATACAGCAGACGCTTAAGAGACCTGGCGCCAGGGAAGACGAGGACTGGCATCTGGGTTTGGAACCAGCTGGTTTGCATCTTGGTATTTCGTTACGCTGCTCCTGCAAATATATTGTAATCAATTCTTTCGTCAATGTCTCTCCACACGTAACTACCAGCACCTCCACCAAATTGTTAGAGCAGTTGTTTCTGCATAGCGGTTCACATGATCGACAGCGACGATAATCCAGTGGTTCCCACCTGTAGTGGATGGAAGTGGCCCGTTTATGTCGATTCGAAAACGATCGGAAGATCGACTAGGGCAAGGAAGGGGCTGTGAGCTGTAAACTTATCCAGGAGGTAGTTTCCGGCATTAGCAATGAGCACACGAGCAAATGAACTTTCGCACGTGGTTTTATACACACCACGCCGATAAAATCGCATGCGCCGTCGAGTGTAGGTCTTGAAGAGGCCGGCATGTGCGCACTGCGGGTCGGCGTGAAAAGCGGCGCATATTTCGACACAAAAATGGCAGAGTACGACAAGAAGCCTCTTGCTACCATTTGATCGGTAGTTCCTGTAGTAAAGCAGGCCATCACAAGTGGCAAAGTGAGTATTCTGGCGGCGGATAACGTGGGATGGTGAAGCGGTGCAAGGGTGAGAAAGAATGCCGATAAGAACACTAACCCAAGGATCCTTGCGCTGCTTCGAAGCCTTGTCGTGTAGCGCAGATGAGGAAAGTGTGGGCTCAATGGCGAAGAAACAAGCACTTTCGGCTGATGCCTGTGAGCGCGAAAGGGGGTCGGCATCTGTGTGTCTGCGGCCGGACTGGCAGAAAACGCGGATGTCGTACTCCTGTAGCTTCAGGGACCATTGGGCAAGGCGATCGGATGGATCTTTGAGGGTGAACAGCCAGCAAACAGCGTGTTGGCCAGTGATGACGTCAGGAGAGTGACCATACAAATAAGGAGGAAATTTTCCAGGAGCCCAGATTACGACCAAACACTTTCTGTGTAACGGAGTAATTATACGCGTCTTTTGTGACATTGTGCCTCGCGTGTACGACGACACGTTCGTCAAATCCCGATTTCAGTTGCGCGGGCACAACGCCGAGTCCGACGCCGCTTGCGTCGGTGTGGACCTCGGTGGGCGCTGCGCGATCGAAGTTGCGGGTGTAATGTCGTGGACACGTCGCCGCAGTCTCGTGACCAAGCGGGAGGATCTGGGTCACGCCACGAAGATATGTCAATGGTGCAAAATGGGAGCAAAAGTTCGAATGAAACAGTGTAAATACGAGCACAAACCGGCGAATGGTCAAAGTTCCTTTAAGTTGTTTGGTGTTGTGCAGTCGGCGACTTGGCTACGTCAGCTTGGCTGCATCAGGAAGAATACCGTCTCGTGACACAACATGGCCAAGCAACACGATATTCCTGTAAGTTGAGTTAGAGTCCTGCATCACTGAGGCATCGCAGAACTTGCTCGAGACGGCTGGGATGCGTGTGAAAATCAGCGGGAGACACCGCTACGTCATCGAGGTAGCAGAAGCATGTGTTCCATTTGTGGCGCCATAAAATCAACCTGCCATCATCCTGTCAAAAGTGGCTGGCGCATTGCATTTTCCGAAAGGCATCACGGCAAATTCGCATAATCCGCCGGGAATGACAAACGCTGTTTTCAGTCTATCAATTGGTGCCGTGGGGACTTTCCAGTATTCAGAGCTTAAGCGTAATGAAGAAAACACCTCCACTCCCTACAAACAGCCGAGGGTGTCATCGATGCGTAAGAATGGGTAAACGTCCTTGCGTTTGATATTGTCCAGACGTCTGTAGTCGACGCAGAAGTGAATAGAGCTATCCTTTTTCGCAGCCACAACGACCGGTACTGTTTTAATGCTGTACAATGCCGCGCTTGAGCATCTCAGCAACGTGGCCATCAATAACATGGCGGTTTGATGCAAATACATGATAAGGACGTTGCCGTAGAGGGGCATGACATCCCGTGTCTCTCCGGTGAGAAACAGTTGACCTGCGACCCAGAGCAGAAGTATGGCTGTGAAACGACGCGGGGAACTTTTGACAGTGCATCTGAAGAAGAAGGTTGGGTGTCTATAAAGCGATGGAAAGCGTGGAGGAGCGTCAAAGACGTGAGCGCTGTCGACGGGCTGAACGCGGTTCAGGCATTCACCATGAAACGAAGTTGAAGGTCAAGCAAATGTGTTGCTGACGGGCATCGTCGTTAAACCGTTGCTAAGAGGGAGGAGAGCGAAGGGCAGCAGAGAACGTTTGTGGCGTATAAATATGTCAGAGGGCGCAAATAGATCAGTGCCACCCGAAATAGCGGCGCGTGACACAGGCACAAAAGCGTGCTACGTGGCCAGTACATATCGGGCGGTCATCCAAGGTGCGCCACTGCTAAGCGTACGCCCCGAGTCATGGTTGGCAGGTCGGAAAACGCAGCCCTTCTGGTGGCGGTGTAGGTGGCGGCGAGATAGTCGGACGTCGAGGTCAGGCAACTGCTTCTCCGCACGTGAGAGGTGCAGTGACTAGCTGCAGATTACGGGAGTTAGGAATAGCTTAGGGGCTTGCTCTTGAATGAAGTTGGATGAAAGAGGATGGCGGCTCCAGGACACAAGGCACGAGGGGCAGGTGGCGAGCGACCTCCGCGTGAACGAATTCTTGAATTGTCGCCAACAGAGGAGCGTGGTCGTCTACGATAGCGAGGCTTGCTAAAAATCGCCAGACGCAGGAGGACGTCTGGTCTGAAGACGTTGCCTGCGCAGCTTGCCGTAGCTCTTATAGATTTAGAAGACATCGACGATGGTGCGAGGGCTCTTTGATAACAGCATTTTGTAAGGCTTCAATACCCTTAATGACGTGCTTGACCTTCTTTTCATCGGGCACCGACACGTTTACACGCTCGCAAAGGTCGACGATGTCCGCAATAGAGTTAGTGAAGTTCTCGCGGTCCTGCTGGAATAAAGCATGCAAGCGTTGCTCCGCACTAAGATTTCGTAGCAACAAGCATAGCAACAAGATAGTTGCTTATGGATTGTTGTGGCTTGGATACGTTTGGCACGAGGCACCAGACGGCGTCCTCTCCTTTAAAGTCTTCTTTGCGTTTGCATTCCCGCACGTTAAAGCAATCGTCTTGATGGGATGCGCACCGTAACTTCCCGTGAAGGTGCTTGCGTTTAACGTGCGTAAGGCGACAGTCGCTATTCTAAAACTTTCTGTTGACATTAACGACAGCAAGAACGTGCCCTTAGAGTCGGACGGTCAACACTGGACGAGCCGGCGGCGCTATGCGTATGGCGCCGAGGCAAAGTCAATATTATTTCAACGCTAACGGCAAAGAGACAGATACGCTCATGGTCTCTATAGATAGCTTTGTAGTTCTTCGCAGCGTTTTTGGTTTGTTTCTTTCACCGGCGAGAGAGAATGTGCACGGTATCGAAGTTTTCTGCGGGGTGTTTCCGTTCGGCACAAGAAATTGCGAATCAACTTGCTAACTGCAGAAATTCAATCTTCAGAAATTGCGGGAAACTTAGCCGGATAGAATAATTTACGCTGTTTGCGTTCGTTCGCAGGATATGCAAATGTCGCGCTCTCGTTACTGGATGCGTGCGGAAACAGCAGTGAAACTGCTAACAGAGAGAAAGGAAGAATATTGAAATAAAATTGTCTTCAAAAGCCAACGTATCCGTTTACCTTAAGTGTTCTTGCCTTAGGCATTCGCAGTAGCATAGATGTATTCTCCCCAACGCCTTTATGTTATAAATTGGCAGTTGTCATCATGATATAGTTCGCTTGCTTGCGGTGCGTGCTTTTTATGTTGCTATTTTGGACTGACAACCATATGAAACCAACAGGCAATAAAACTAAGAAATTAGTAAGGGACGTTAATTGCAATAAAATTGGAATAAGCTGCAGACTGTCTGCATATTCAACATTATTTGTTTGGTGTTTGCGTATTATTATTCATAAGCCTCATATTTATCTTTTTTCGACTTTATATGACCTCTATTAAAGACTGATCCCCTCATTCAGTTTGGTGTTTCTTTCTTTTTTCTTGCCCAGTACACACACACCCTCATATATATATATATATATATATATGTAGCCGCGTTTGGTGGCAGGGAGTCCTACTAGTTGCTTGGCAAACAAAATTAGATTATGCAATGTGGCGAAAAACAGTGCGCAAAGTCAGACAACATGAACACAAAATTCTGAACTTAGGTCCAGGATGCAAAAGAAAATAAACATGCCCCCCCTTCCCCCTTGTCCTCCCAATTGCATAAAAAAATTATTGTCCGAGAGCAGATATAAAAGCCCGGTTTCGCAGACGAATGAATGATGGGCAAATCCACACATATAACAAACGATATAACGACTTGGCAAAATAAGAGGCTTACACTTGTAGCAAACGTATGTATTTTAGAGGACTCTAAAAGTTTATGTGAACCTAAGGTATTGGTATCTCCTAAGAAAGCTTATAAAGCGGCAAGCGCCTTTCTGTGAAGCCTCGCTGTTTATCATGGGCCAAGTACTTTTTTTTGTTTTTTTCGAGGTGAATGGCCACCAATCTATGAGCACAAAATGTGATCTCAATATTCGCCTTCGAGTTTCAGGTAACGAGAACTCGAGAAGGAGGTGGTTTATATTTAAACAATTCTAGGCCGTAAATCCAAATTCTGCTTCCCAGAAATAACTAGAATGTAGCTTTCTTCCTGAAATGTAACACCTTTTATTCAATCAGTTCCATTCAGTGGTTCTCTCATAAAAGAATTCCTGCGTTTAGATGTATTGGAATGTAGAAATTAGAGCTCACCCCAAGCTGAAGCTCCGACCTCTTAAGTACAATGGTTTACTGGCTATGCTGAGAGTAACGACGGGTGATAATGGTTTTTATTAGCATAATATGTTGAAATTTACACACAATTAGATTGATGATTTGGAGCTAACATCTATATAACTGGATTGGCAACATCTACATCGGGTCAACATTCGAAAAGCTGTCGCGAGAACAAAAACAGTTTCGCACGAGTGATTTGTGATTATGGTAATTATGGCCGGCGACGCGGATGATGGTGGTTGTAGTGATTATGATAGTGATGATGACCGGCGAGGACGACAGGGATCGTAATGATGGTGGTGGTGGTGGTGGTGGTGCCCGGAGGACGTGATTAATTTTCAAACAGCTAGAATCGTATGGTGCATTGCCAAAGGTTGTTACATCTATTGTCTCTTTCTCCTTCACCAAACAAAACAAATGACATGGTTGCAATACAAAGAAATACAGAAATGAAAAAAGCAAACAAAAGGAATCGCACACTTTAAAAATGTATTAGGATAGACTCTGCTCCGCGCAAATCGAACAGTTCGGGCGGCAGGCAGCAATCCCGTCTCGGCAAAGATCGATTCCTCCGGAATAGGACACCAGCGGCAAGCGAAGCCGGTTACCATCTTGGGTTTATTTTCTTGCACGTTTTCTTCTTCAATTTTATTCTTCGAGACTTTCTATACATTCTGCACTCTCGACGAAGTTAAGTGCCGTGTCAAGTGAGGTGCCTGATGGGATTGCAGAGTCGGCGAACGGCTTTTCGATTACGAGAGGACACTTGTACCGAGGACGCTTCTCGCGTATTTTTTTTTACTTTTGCCCCACGATGAGCTAGTTAAAAGAATATAGAAAGTTATCTCGAATGCGGCACTAAATTTCTAGCTATCTTCATGCACAGATAATGACTTGCGACACCCCTCAGCAAATATAAGCAAAATAATCGATAGCAACACCGCGTTGGAGGAAATGAAGAAGAAATGATGCTCGATGCAGCCACGATGACGTACACGAAGCTCTTGAGGAGCAGCATTCAAGTGCCCATCTTCTGTGTGAAAACCTTCGTTTCGTGAACATTTATGCTGCGTTAACTCATGTCTTGCGTGTGAACACTTCGGTTTTGTGAGTATTCATGCCATGTTAACTCTTCTGTTGCGCGAACATTTATTTATATTGCAGTACTCAGACTGAGTACGTGAATGTTCGTTCATGTGTTTGTTCGTCCAGTTGTCTGATTGTTGACAACTTGCCGACGGTAACTATCACGTTAAGAGAAGAGGAGTAGCCGGCGCCACACATAGGCACCAACGTCTCCTTAAATACATCTAATAAAAGAAAGCGGCGTCGTGAACATTGATGTCGATTGTTACATAACATTTGTGGTGCCAACAATACACTGACATCACACCCTTATTTTCAATCTTACGGCATTTTAAAGCATTTTGACTGCTAACTGATGGAACCGGTGCCAAGAGGCATAGGTTAAAAGCGTCGCTCTAGAAAAACAGAGACAACACCTCATTGCAAGAACTTGTTTTTCTTTATAACAGTGCGTCCATCGATCCTAAAGTGTCCTAAGTTAACTAATCCGAATGCCTATATGCTATGTACAACATCTGTTGCCGCGTTTTCATGGATGCGTGCGCACACATCACCAGAAAGCAGGCGTGCATAGAAGAGCTTGTGCTCAAAGAAGAGCAATAAACTACGTCTTGCTAACAACGAAAATCGATGTCTTCTATGTTGAAACCTTCTTCCTCAAGTAAAGAAGACAGAAATTAGCTTATACAACGAAAGACTCACTACAACAATCCACGAAAGCACAGCAGATACCCAGAGTGTGCCTTCCTTGAACAAACCTTTTGTCGAAACTGAAACACAGATACGTCGGCAAGGCCTTTTTCGAACTTCGTTAGCTGTTTTTCGTGATACCCGCAAGCCACGCCTCTAGAACAAGCGAATCGCGTTACTTGCAAGTGAGCTTTCGGCAAAATAGACGTGACAATTCATAATTTGTCATAACAACTGCACTAATTTGACTGCGTATGGAAATGCACAGTGATGGGCGGAAATTTTGCTGACTAAGCACCTGCTGTGTTTCTACAGACTACCAATACTAATCGTTAGGATGTGTATTGGTCTGATAAACAGAGGCACACCTTCGCGTCGGTTTAGGCCGTGTTGCACGAGGCATTCATGACACAATTCACCATAAAGGTAAATACATGGACGCCGACTAATAAAGCAAGTCCACCTTAGAAAATCTCCGCTGAAATTCCTTTTTAATTACCCACAACCATGACCTAAAAGGCAATAGAAAATTTAGCCTCTCCAGCAAGGCAACTCGTCCCAGTCGACAGCAAGTAAGAGGAAATATTCATAGCACATACTGGCCGGGAGTACCTGTACTACAAGATTCGAGAAATAAACCTTCTTCTGACGGTTCATGCAGCACTTTATGACATTCATTTATTGTTCACTTTAACCTACTTCCTTATTTCTCGCTGTACCGCTTCCTAAATAGAATGTCACTATAAAGGGCAATGAACAGGGGCAATTTTTGTTTACCTTAGCTTGGTCATTAGTAATAAATTACGTTGTTTGACATCTCAAATTAACTCGCAGTTTATACCAAGAGCCATAGCGAGCGGGCACTGGATTATTTTTTTACCTGTTATGGTTACTTACCGTGCACGTACATCACGAGTTCACTAGTGGTTTTTTGCGTTCCGTCTTGATAGAAATATGTCTGCCGCAGCAAAACGTCTAATCCGCGACGCTGTGCTTTGCAGCATACCATAATGGTCAGTGAACCACCACGTCGGGTACTCAAACACGATGCCGAAGTGACTTTCACGCGACTTTGTGAACTACTGATATAAGTTTGTACAATGAAATAATTGGGACGTCCTCGGTTCAAATAAGGAAGCGCCTCAGGGCGTGCGCTCACTGAAGGCGAAGCCTTCACGAACCATAGGAATACGGTTGTCCAAACCTTGAGAGTTTCGTTAATGAATCATTGTACGTTCCGAACTCAATTAAAGCCGTTGCTTTAGAAATTATGCGCCATAAGCCTGAGCAACCAAGTTGTGCGTCTATCCTGATAATTGTTTTGCCAGCCAGCTAACGTAAATATTCTTCCGCCTTCTGAGAGACGCACATCTTCTACGTACCCTGTCGAGCAATATGAAAGGGAACGAAGAAATTGCATCCTAAATGCTGCAGTGGCTAAGCACCCATTCCGAGTATAAAAGTGCTCCACGCCACTAAACTACAGAGAGAGCTACCGGCAGCATGTTAAAATATTCCATTAGAATTCGCAAATCCAGAGTAATTCCTTCTTGAAAACGAATTTGACGTTCCCGCTTTTGGCTTCTTGGCTGTGCTCCTGACATCATGCAACGTTGAATGAACTGAACTGAATTGAATATTGCTCACGGCACTACATAGACTCCGAGAACAGGGGATGGCCCCCGTGATATTCAGCACACGTTCATAAAAGGCTCAATAGCAGTGTGCATGTCTAATAAAGACACAGGAGTTCTACGCATGCAAAAACGCCAGTGTTATCTATAGATGAACAGGTGGGCCAACGCAATTATTTACTGTAACAACGAAACATTTGAGCACGCAAGCCTTAAGCATGTAATTTCACCTAACTTGGAAGACACCCTGCTTTTCCCTGCTTACCCCTGCTTACCCTTACCCCTGTTACCCCTGCTTTTCCGTAATGTTGCCTGCGCCACAGGAAGTTGAACTTCCTTCGCTTTCTTCATTTATTAACTATATCAAATAGTCAAACTAAAGATAAGCACTTCACCTGCATTCTCTAACATTCCTAAGAGCGTGAAATTAGTGTATAACAAGGATGCACAACACGGCAGTTTACTATCACTTGCGTACTGAAACACATAGCAACAAATAAGATTCGCAGGTAGTTGCATGCATGACAAGCAACAACCAGCGTTTATGAAAAATTAAAGGGACAAAATTCAAACGCAAACGCTCATAGCAATGCATATTAAGTGTGAACCACCGATGTGGCTCTGTTTCTGTGGACTTGTGCTGCTACGAACGAGGTCCCGGGTGCGATACCGGGCCGCAACAGCGACATTCCGACGGTGACTAAATGAAAAGAGAACGGTCACCTGCGTGATTCTTAAGTGCTTTACAGAAACCTAGGTTGGGCAATCTAATCGGGAACCTCCCACCATGCGACGTCTCGGTGTCCGCGTATCGCTTCGGGAAGTTAAAACCTGCAGTTTGAATTGACGTGAAATGTTGACGAATACTGACGAATGCCGCGGATAAACCTGGTGTTATTCATATAAGCAGACAATATTTTGCATTGCGGCTTTAACGACGGCTCCAACCAAGAAGGGAAGTGGATTTTTTTTTTTTTACGTCGATGAATTCCGAGGCGTTGCTAGCTCAAGAAGAGAGACATGTCAAAATGTTTGCATAATAAAATGTTTTGCATGAGTTAAGATTGGGTGGAAGAGAAGCATCTGGAAACTGTAACGCGCTCTATTATTTAAATTATTTCCGTGCCCGGCATGCACTGCCGGACGTCTTCTGATTCACGGTCATCAACCGAAGCAAAATCGCGGGCGTCAGAGTCTTGCAACTTTTATTCCCGTCTATGACATGCAAGAGCTCCTAGCTCAAAAATGCTTGGAATTTCCGCTCGCAGCACTTAAGGTGTAGCGCGGTGCAAACAGCAAAAAGCTGAACGGGCAACGACTGCATCGAAGGAGGCCTTCGTAAAATATGCGCTTAATAAGGGTTCTTATTGCCTCCCGAAATTACAAACTTCTCGTTCACCACCGAGTTGATACAGGGTACCTGTTCCTAAAATTAAAATATATAGAGAACTGTCAGAGAACATAACACGAACGCTCATTCAGTATTCGGTAATTTCAGGAGTGCGTTCCACGAAAACAGTTTCCTTCTTTTTCTATTCTTTTTTTTTTCATTTGCTTACAAACGAATAACACCACGCAAACTCGCAACGCGTGGTCGCACGCGCATTGACATAATAGCACTGTGGCATTCCTGCTTTTTTCGTTGCTCGGCTTTATTACGGACTTCTTTCATTCCGGCGCTGTCCTTCTCATCTGGGCATAATTTCCTGTCACGTCGAACAACGGCAAAAAAAAAAAAGAAAGAAGCTTAAATGACCGTGCGAGAGCTGTCCGTATAGGAGAAGAAACTCATCAAAGATAATAAAACGACGCACACGCGTAGAGCACAAAAATGGTGCTACAGGAATGTACGAAGGTAACACGAAAGATGCGCGTTCCAGCAATTGCAAACGAACGAGCGGAATTCCCATTTAATGAGAGCGGCCGCCTCGTCGTCTACCTGAGCATGCACCGGAGCGTGAGAGAGAGAGAGAGAGAGAGAGAGAGAGAGAGAGAGAGTTTCTGGCCGTATGCACACATCAGTGCCGGAGGCACGCCACAGACCTTCGTAATACGGCCAAAGTGCAGGCGTATAAAAACGTTATAGAAACGTTACGTGTACAAACAGCGTTACACGCGTCAGTCATTCAGGCCATCTCTCACGGCTAGCGGCGATTCTACCAGCCACCGACTCTGGCACGCGAACACGCTTTGCTGTAATATGCATATGCATTTGTGCATTCTCAATGACCGGGCGAGCATGCGTGCGGCTGTCTACTACTGGGATTAATCACCTGCCTGCTCACGGCTTTTTATTTCTCTGGGTAAACACCCGTCACCTCTGGGCTGCTTGAATGTTTTAAGGACAAAGTCGTTTCTAGCGAGTTACTCCTGCTTTTCCGTATCGCGTATGCTTCTAGCCTCCTTTTCTGAATTAACGCAGCAAGCTGCGCGAGTAGGGAACTCAACATATTCCTAGGGGTGGGCAGCTCAACCCGGACGAAGGACAAAACGAAGCGGGCGATACGACCACTCGTATCGCCCAGTTCTTTTTGTCCTTCGTCTGGGTTGCGCTGCCCACATCTAGGAATACGCTATTTTCCTGACCTGATTCTAGCCCCGTGATTCTGCACAGGGAGACCACCCCCAAGATAACACTTAAATAATTCCTCAATAAAAATGTTTATTCTGTCTCTCTCTCTCTCCCTCCCTCTCTCTCTCTGTAGCATCGCGGGCGGGTCCTGGAGATAGTGCACACTAAGGGTGTAGACAGATATTCGCTACTGGGTAAGTAACCCTGGGCCCACTGATCGCCATGTTGTTCCGAATGTGTATACGTATATTATAATGATCAGAAAAGCTGACAGGAAGCCGTCCCTGCGAAGGCCTATAGTTTACGCCTGCTTCGCCGGTCTCTGTCCGCGCGGCAACCGTGCGAGCAGCCGAACCCAACCCAAGTCTTTGTCTTCTTCATTGCAATCGGCCACGCTGCCGAAGGTCGCTATGGCGTTGGTGAGGGCACTCAGGTAATGAAAACCCTATAGTCAACAAGACTGGGGAATTTTAAGCCGTCGTCGTTGAAGCCGTCTAGTGCGCAAACCAACTTCTCTGGTGGTCGGCACTGACTGTTGAGCTCTGGTCGCAGGTCTCGTAGATGTTTATCCCGTCGCTGACTAGAAAGCGCCGCACGAGCTCCTGGACGCTGAACCGAAGCTTGTCGCACTGAACGGAATTAGTCACATTGGTCGCCATTGGTCGCCGTGCGTCAGGATGGTGTGTCAGGTGTCTGCGACCACGACTGCTAGAGTTTCCGTACCGGTAGGCGACGCGGCTTGCGCTATCGCACCATTGCTGCTGTCGGCCCAAGGCAACCCGAGGTCCTTGAAACCGATGATCTCTTGTGTGTACGTTGTCCCTCGCACCTCTTGCGGTCTCTTGTGGTCTCCTGCGAAGATCTCTTGCACGTATTGCACGTCGACGGTCTCTTGGGCGTCTTGCGATGTCTTGCGCGTCTTGCGCGTCTGGGCAGTTCTTCGATGAAGGTGAGTTCAGCCGTGTTGGTCGCCTTCGCTTGTTACAGCGGGGCCTCAGTCAGCGTCGGGCGAACTTCTCCGCATTCGGCTAATGACCTGCGCTGAAATCCGAGGACATGGCTCCAACGGGTCGGGAAGCATGTCGCTACTGGGATGCGCGGACATGCCGGGTACTTGGATTGCTAGCGCGCCAGGTGCGATAGGAGCTGGAGCCTCCATGTTCCCAAGCAGCAGGGAGCTTGTGGGGTGCGTCAGTGACTGCTGTGGCTGGAAAATGGCCTCGGCCTCTGACAATATGCGTGCATACGTATATTTAAATAAAGTGTCCGAAAGAATCGTGGCGTTCGCAGTGAATCCGCCCCGTTATAAAGCCTAAATCACTCAGAAAGACTGTATTTCACCGACCTAAAGTGGAGATTGAATCGCCTCTTTTATTTATTCCTTTTTTTTACGTTGCAGGTATGGAAGTAGCCAAGGAAGCTTTGGAGCAGTTCTGGGAGAAGCAAATGTTGCACTTAGAAACACGTCTGGAGCATGGATTGTCCGTTTTGGTGCCGTAAACACGCATATTGGGGCAGCTTGGTCAAGGCCAATATGAATGAAATACAGGCGTACAAAGAAAAGATCTTCCTTATTTGACTTCGCAGAACACCGCTAGATTACGGCAGATGAATTCTATGGAAACGTGCAAGGCGAGTGAAATTCATGACAGGGACAAATTGTCATCGACATGACTGCATGAAGCCACCAGGAAACTCGTACAGGTTTCTCAGAAACAACCACAAAATTGCATATCTGATGTGCCAAATAAATTTGGCCAAGAAAAAATAACCGAAGGCTTTCCGTCCACACGTTTGTGTTATGCTAGTCGAGCATACTTGTTTTTCATCTGAACAAGCACCTAATATTTAATTTTAGTGAACTAAGATTTATTGCCTTACTTACTCAGTAAGGGGCCAATGCAAACGTTTTAGAACACGTCAAGAAATTACCAATAACCGCGTATATAGCCGCCTAGGATTTGTGTGGTCCTTTCTTCCGACAAAAGAAAAAGCAAGAAAAAGCCTACAATTTCTTTTTTATACCACGCGACAACGCGTCCTTGCACCAATAAGTGGTCTCAGACGTAAACGTCATCAATGCGTTGTGCATACTACAAACGTAAACCTGGGTTACGGTCTTGCAAATGTTCGGAAAGCGAACCGTTACAAGGTAGCGCTACTTCGCTTGTGATAGGGACACGTTGCCGCTCCTTCCCTGTGCCACTATTTGACGAGGTTTGCGTAAATATTGATGCAATTTTTGGTGCGCCGAAGTGTTGTCACGGTCACAGCATTTTTTCTTCGTTCTTTTTTGTTTATTTCACGGGCTTTCTTTCTCGTTAAACAAGTCTTCACGAATCCTAGGTTGCTTTGAATGCTGTTACAGTCATTTGTCAATGCCATCCACAACTTTTACAATGGCATGAAATCGATTAGGTAAACTTATAAATTCATCTAATTAAATGTATTTGTGGACAATCAGCGAGAGATATCCACAGTAGCCACCATGAACAACAGCCTTCAAGGTAGAGTGAACGCAGTTCGCGTAGCACCTTCTGGTAATTTTTCATTCTCGGCGACATTCAGCTATGATAGCAGAATACCGCAGAATAAATGTAAAGTGACGTACTGCATCAGTGCACGTTTGCCAGTACTTCACATTGCTTGCTGAGAAACATCTCTAAGATATTTTTGAAAACAGTTATAAAAAATGTTCGCTGGATCTCCGCTCTGCGCCGTCGACCAGTATTTTGAATAAGCTCGATTACTCGGACCTATTCGCGGCTCCACCACACACGTCAAAGAGGCAGTGGTAAACGGCATCTAATATGTCATGGCAAAAAAATTGGTTTATCAAAATTTTGGACTCGATCTGCGCAAGTCGCGTCCTGAACGTCGTTGTAGGGAACGTAATTTCGGAGGCTTGCGGTTGCGCCAAACATTTGATTACGACCAGAATTCGGCCGTTAAAGCCGCGAAGAATTTAAATGCTCCTCAGGCGTGTCCGCCGAGCCTGAAGTTCGAGCAGGCGCTCCATTTTTCGGAGACTAGAAAACAGGGCAACATAGACGACGGACAGTCACAGACCCAACAGGTGCGCTGTGACGTTCGCCGTCCGTCGTCTTTATTGCGTGGCTTCTAGCCTTCCAAAAATGTACCCGTTCGTCCATCTCTCGATTCTTCTGCAGGCACTCAAATGCTAAAATTCGGATACGTAAATCGCGCCGATCGTTTTCAGGCTACGTGCGCTGACCGTAAAAAAAAAAAGAAAAAGAAAAGTGAAGCTTGGATGTCTTTAAATTTTGTATCGTGATTGTTCAGACCACGAAAACGTCTGTAACGACTAACCATGCTGGTATATGCTAATGAATAAACCTGCTATATCTACACTGCGCTATGACGCAGGCTTACGGCCCATTCGTAAAGAATGGAGATAATATGCGGACGTCAACATAACTGCTACCTCGTGCGCGTTAACCGGGTGCCAATTCGTCAACTATAGTATTCGTTGGTGGAATTCTTGTTGCACTGCTTCCGGATAATTTGACCTGATAATAAGCGCACGCCACACAAGAAGACAGCGCTCGTCCTGTTTATTCATGCAGTAAACGCGTCAAGGCAACCGACGCCGGAAGATTGAGACCAAACAGAACAAAACTAAAGTATCAATAACGTGCGGAGATCGTCGGGCAACAATGCATACTTATAGCGAGACTCTGTGAAATTCTCTTTCACATCCAAACCACGGAAATCGTACAGGCGCGCTGCTCTGTCCCCGCAATCGGCAAGTGAATGCGCAGGCGTCTCTGCAGGCGCCATCGATCGTCGATGACATCTGAGAACGTAAACATCGCGACCGTGTGTGTGTGTCGCCCAGCAGTTCCTCATGTTTCCTTCCTTTTCTAAACTTTTTTCACGAACACGTGCATCTCGGTTTTCAGCCGTAATGCTCCCGCTATGGAAATAATGCTTTGGTCTTAGTTTCTTTTATTCCTTGCGCAGAATAATATATGTCGCGGTGTCCCTTTCGCATGCCAGCTCGGCGAACAACAAAGTCTTCTTCCTTCCTTCTTTCCTTCCTTCCTTCCTTCCTTCCTTCCTTCCTTCCTTCCTTCCTTCCTTCCTTCCTTCCTTCCTTTCTTTCTTACTTACTTACTTTTATCCCTTTCTTTCTTTCTTGTCCACGCTATAAGCTCTGGAAATCGGTGCATCTCGCTTGGTTGTTATTATCGAACCAGTTTCGAAGAAAACTATTTGCGGTGATTTCCTGTATTCGTGAAATGTAAGAGACTTCTCGCCTTCTGGTTACTTGCCGGACGATGGCATATGTACGTGTATCGGTGACATGAAGATAAAATGCGCCTACAAAAATACACCCGAGGAAGAATACACAGAAATAGATTATTATTATTATTATTATTATTATTATTATTATTATTATTATTATTATTATTATTATTATTATTATTATTATTATTATTATTATTATTAGCGCTCATATACACCAGCTGTTTTGCATTGTTGTTCGAGGGCACGTTAAATAATTGATAGATAGATAGATAGATAGATAGATAGATAGATAGATAGATAGATAGATAGATAGATAGATAGATAGATAGATAGATAGATAGATAGATAGATAGATAGATAGATAGATAGACTGATTGATTGATTGATTGATTGATTGATTGATTGATTGATTGATTGATTGATTGATTGATTGATTGATTGATTGATTACCTAAAACTATCTACAAAATGTGGCCCCACGGTGCGTATCACTCGCTTATTCACTAACTGCAAACTCTAAACTACCACCTTCTAATAGTCATCCTTTTGAGAAAAAATGCCAAGGCACACAGGAATGTAATGGCACCTCGTCGTGTATGTGTGGAGACCGTTTTTAAAGAGCAACTGAGGCGAATTGCTGGATAAGGGAACTCATCTTGAAGTGCGGGCTCCATAGAGCACGTAATGGTGTAGAAGAAAACGGGGAAAGGAAAAGAGAAAGCAAGATGGTTACTTTCTTGGAGCACAACTTTATGTCTGGATCAACTACCGTTTCATATTCTAAGTGAGGAGGAAGCAACAGAATTGAGAAAAATACAGACGCAGAAGTACCCGCATTTAACAAAATAATAATAAAATTTCAACACTGCCTCACCCGACCCAGCTTCAATATAGGTGCCCGTGGTGTGGTAAAAAGGCATACGCTCTACCACATTTCGGGGGTGCATATCTTAATACCAGTTTAAGCACTCGGATCCGGCGGACAGCCGAGGCCAGTAGATCCCTGGAGCCTTGTCTCCAACCAAATCACCCTTCATATATATATATATATATATATATATATAAGAATAAGAAGAAAGGACACGTAGGGCCCGATTTAAGAAGCCAACAAACAAGAGAGGGAGAGAGAGAGAGAGAAAATAATGCAGAGAAAGGCAGGGAGGTTAACCAGAGGTAGTTCCGGTTGGCTACCCGGACACCAAGGACACCATAGGGGAAGTTACAGGTACTTATTAATTGAATTAAACCAACGATAAATTACTGAAACTGAAAGTGGATGAAAAAAGATTACTGACGATTACGTTACTTCCTAATGCGAAATTTGAGCGCAGCAAATAAGCTGTTTCACCTTATGCACCACCACCAGAATTTTTTTTTTATTTTTCACACGTATTCCTTTAACAAAGACTCCACTAACAGTTCTTGACAGTCATGAAGGAAGCTTTGTGGTCGGAGAAATAGACTGATATATGTTCGACTTGGTACACCAATGCTTGATTCTCAAAGACGAGATCTATACAAGTGCCTCGCGAGGTTGTCACAGCCGTGGGACGCGTTACGAGCGAGAGGAACGGGATGTTCTCCCGCATAAGTGTTAGGAAATTGCTGTTTGTCTTTATGTCAACATTAAAGTCCCCCACTACTAACATCGGTGTGGATCGATGGACGGTTAATGCGAGTTGCAGGAAGTGCACGACGTCTTTCGTGAGTGTGGTAGGGGCGAAGTAGGCAGCTACTACCAGCAAGATAATTTCGCAGTGGCGAACGGCAGCGGCAATTTCGGCTCGGGCGGTGCACATATACAGATCCGCCGCCACCGATCTGGCTCTCTGATTGCCACCGCACAGGGCGAACGGCAGCGGCAATTTCGGCTCGGGCGGTGCACATATACAGATCCGCCGCCACCGATCTGGCTCTCTGATTGCCACCGCACAGGGGTTGCATTGGAGGAGGAGCGAAGAAAGGAATTAAGTTCGAGCCGGCGCTTTGACAACCGGAGACTCGCAGGAAGAGGGGGGAGGGGGGCGGCGTGTACACCCAGCGGCAAACAATGGGGGCAGAAGCGCGCGCAGCAAGCGGACAACACGATAAAGGGAGGAGGGAAGAGATAGCAGCGACTGACTGATGCCGCTGACGCCGATAGTGAGTCAACCCCAGCTGCGGAGTTGGTTTCAGGGACAACGCCGCCGATGCCGACACAAACAATATGATACCCTCGCTTCCGCAGCGCTAAGAACCAGGTCTAGCCGTGGGAAGGTGGTCACGTATTCGTCGACGTGCCGGGGCCTACGTGAAATAACCGGCGCGTCGGCAACTGAAGAGCACCCTATCCGCCACACAAGAACAGGGGGGGGGGGGGGGGACCCTTTCCTCCTCTTTCTGCATGGCGGCGACGGTGTTCTATGCAGTCACGTTATCTTGACTCTCTAGCGGCGTCAGCGGCATCCAGCGGTATCAGTCGGTCGCTGCTAGCGCTGGGGGGATGAAAGGGGGGCGGAGCTGGTTACGAGGCCGACGACAACGCCGACGACGACGAGAAACCCAGGAACGGACGCCAAAGAGCTGCGCTCTAAAAAAACAATTGGCCGTAGGTGGGGCACGAACCAATGTCTTCGCTGAGCACGAAGTCGCGGGATCGAATCCCGGCCACGGCGGCCGCATTTCTATGGCGGCGAAATGCGAAAACACCCGTGTACTTGGTTTAGGTGTACGTTGAAGAACCTCGGGTAGTACAAATTTCCGGAGTTCCTCACTGCGGCGTGCCTCATGATCAGATCGGGATTTAGGCACGTAAAACGCAATGATTTAAGCAATGTATTCGCATTACGCGTCGAAGCAGCCTTGTCGTGCTTGTGCTGGAAAGACGAATGAGAACGCCATGTTTTTCTTGATGTGACTCTCGGGCAGCTTTGTCTGCATGATCATTTCCACTGATCCCACAATGGCCATGTAGCCACCGCAAAAGAATTTCCTGGCATTTTAGTTTGACGTCGAGCTAAGTTTCACAATTTCGTGCGTTAGCTGTTCGTGAGCCCGGCGTCGGAGAACTGACTGCAGAGAGCGTAAAGCCGGTCTAGAGTCGGAAAACACGGCCCATGTAACAGGACTCTCTTTGTCAGTAAACTGAAGTGACCTCCGCAGTGCAGTGAGTTCTGCAGCCTCAGACGTCTTGACGTGTGACGTCTTGAATCGCAGGGTTATTCCTCTTGTCGGCGTAAACATAGCACCACCAGAACTGGTCGATGAAGTCGAACCGCCAGTACATATGTAAACGGTAAAGCTTGCAACCATACACCCAGGGAAGGGCGTTAAGGGGAGAACAAGGAAAGAAAGAAAAGAGAATAAGGTAGATGCGGTGCACTATCGTGCTCCCGCCATATCAGGCATGCCACTGCGGCCAGCCAATCTCAGAAAAACTGCAGCAACGCCCGTGCACGCAGTGCACGCATCTTCCAAGGAGCACGTGCATGCGACGCGCGATGTGTCCCGATCTTCGCTGCGAATGCGAAGACTGCAGGTTCTCGGCAATTAGGCACTCGACTTGCGTGGACAGCCAACAGGCCGCAAATATGCACGCGACGCGAAACTTGTGCGAAGGCACGCCGTTTCTTAATGAGCCTAATGGCCAAGACGAGCTGTGATGAACCTCGGTGGCCCCCGTTGCTTGAGCCTCGCTCCCATCAACGGCGAGACGGTGCGCGTAATGGCTATATATATATATATATATATATATATATATATATATATATATGAAAGCGATGGAGTTTAACTTATCCGAGCAAGTTCCTTGCGTTTAGCGACGGTAGTCAGTTGGGCTCACGCTGCCTGTCGGCAACCTAAGAATTCTTGACGTGCAATCAAAGCACAGTACACGAGTGTACAGTCGCGGACAGAATATTATGGACCATGAAATCTAAGAAAAAGCGGAATATCTCCGCAACCTCACAACGCAATCTGGTATTTGCATTTTGGACCTCGATTAGAATATGCTAACAACGTTGTCGTGGGCAGTTTTACTGGTTACTGCTACAGGCTGCTCGGGAATTGAACGTTTTCGGAGATCCCGTGGTCCATTTTATTCTGTCCGCGACTGTACTTACAGCCCGCGTCCGGTGGGACGCAGTTGTCGTGGCCGGGATTCGAAGCCGTGACCTCGTGCTTGGCAGCAGGACGCCGTAGCCGCAGAGCGCCGGTGGCGTTGGAGACGCGGCTTCATGGCGGTGGCACAGCCGAATCCGGGTCGACTTTATCTCCCGCAAGGTTTAGGCGCTTAACAAACGAGAAACGGAACTCGCTGCTTTTTTTTTCAACAGCCACGTAGCTAGAGCGGGATTTTGTCTGCGTGAATGGCCAACAGCGGTTGCCGTCTGCACCACATGACGTTTCGATTGCAGGCCTTCAAGGCTTTACGCTGCCATTCGCTTTGTAACACGTTTCGCTCAGTGAAAGTGCATTTTAGATTTACCGCACATTCTGCGGTGTCCATTACACCCGTCAAAGCAATCTTGTTTTCTCAATTTCTTATTTTTTTCTCTTCTTTTCTTTTTTCTTCTTTCGTTTTTCTTTCGAGGCCTTTTTCTTCAATGGCTGCACCTTACTTCCACATGTGTTATAATACGAGGGGCTTTTAGAAACACAATCACGGGGCTCCCGACCAAGAAAACGCATGTTTTTTGGCTCCGTTTCCAACACGATATTCCCGCATGTGTAAAACATTCGTAGTCGTATACGGTGTGTTGTACCGCTTCATGAGACCTGATACGGAGCCACGGGAAGGCCCATCGTTTCTATTTCCCGCTCATACGGATAATGTATTCGGGCGGCTGGCTTCACACCGAGTATACGAAGCGGCGAGAACGCGGTTTTAGATGCGTCTCACGTATTGTGGTGAAAACACGAATGATATTTCGCAGGCAGCACCGTGAGCGCCATACAACACCTTCCCCCACCCCCCACCCCCCCAAACAAACACACTTGCGAACAGAAGCTCGAATATCTTTGTTCACAAATCAGCGACGCCAATTTCTAAGGTGTTCGAGTAAAGAATGATGAAGATACAATAGTTGTTTTCACTTGTTTTCGGTTCTATGCTGTGCTTTCTTTTGTTCTCGTTTGTTTGTTTGTTTGTTTGTTTGTGTTTGTTTGTTTGTTTGTTTGTTTGTTTGTTTGTTTGTTTGCAAACATCGTAAAGCGTACTGCTGCTTACAAAGAAAGTGCAAAAATTCGCTCTCGAAACGAAGGAACCGATGAGTCAGTATTGAAGATGGCAACGAATCACAGCTATGGGTTTCTAGGATACATCCGTGTTAGGTTACACTACGTTAGGTTAGGAAAGTGATGAACAACAAAAAGGAAAAAGAGCAAAAGAGTTTTGTGAAGGCTGGAGCTGTTGTCTATGATTTCTGCAAGCCTTGCGTGTAATGAGACGTGTAAGAATTATAATATGTATTTCATGTTAAGAAAAATAAACAGCTACAAATAAGGATGGCATATAAGAAAGGTCAGGAAGGGACTAACTTTTGAATGTCCTCAGCAAAGCAGTGAGGCTTTCATGGCTCTTGTTCTGCCAGCACTTCACCAAGCTTCCGGGAAGAACTGGCTAAAATCTAAAGAAGGCTCATAAATTAACGAAAACAAGCCTAGAAAACAAGAAAGAAAGGTGTCGCGTGTTCCTAAGTCACTGTCATGATGCTTATTTTTTGCGGTCACGTAACCGACGAGGTACGAAGAGCCTCCTTTGCGCCTTTAATGACGGCACATATAAGTACCCCCAAGAAATGTTCATTTTCTATCTCCGAGTAAATTCGCAAAGCACATCGAAAATAAGCGCTATATCAACGAAATTCTTTTCAACAACAAGGGGGAAACACCAGGAAGAAAACTAGAACTCGGCTTCACCCCGACGCACCTATGTCTTTGTCTGGAATATGTACAGACAGCTCTCGTCATGTGTAAACCATATGTGCACATTTCAGCTGCACTACATCAAGTGTGCGGCACCATTGTAGCCGAATACCTTGCATCGGTCTGTCTCATCTGACCGTGTTTTCATAAGAAAGCGAGTCGCGTGTCATACTGCTCCTTCCGCGTCCTGCGTTTCTGCTCTAAAAAAAAGCTAATCACGCTAGCTACCGAAAGTGGGCAAGAAATAATTTTTTTTTCTGCGTTGCCGGTAGGCAACATCCGTGAACTTAAAGTGCGCTGGACGTAGCAGGCGCTCTCAATTTCTAGCGACGCACTTTATAATTTAAAGGCATTTTTATATCCGAAAGGGAAAAAATGAATAAAGAAAAAAGACTGAAATCCAGTGGTATGCTACTTCCCAAAAGCTAACACATGTCGATGTTTTGCAAAAGCAAGCAAGCGCTGGTAGACAAAAAAAAAAAGAAGAGAGAAAAAAGAAATACATGAAGCTCAAATAATACTAATTAGGCTTCGCTCCTCCCGTTACGATATTTCATTAGCCTGCTCTATTCGTACTTACAGAATCTCTTTAATTACCGCAAGGTGCCTGGCCGCTTGTCTGCTTAACGCCATGCCGGGGAACAAAAGTTAGACTCTCGCGATAACTGGATACAGAGGCCGGATAAACGGAGCCGTTTGTGCGTGTAGCCATTGTGTTCGTGTTTGCCTAGGATGTAGCCGTCATAGCTGCCCAACCACGACAGCTGAATATATAGCACAACTAAGAAGCCGGTCAATCAGAACCCATTGTTAATCCCGCACACTCCTGCGTAAGTCGACAGAATACGGGCTGCTTGACACGCGCTTGAACTTCCGCAAACAAAGCACCGTTTTAGCGTGGCCACTGTGCTCTTAAGCACGGATCACAGGCCATGGAAGGAAACAGTGCTACGCGACCCCGTTTCCCCTCCTCCCCTCTTTTTTCCCATCCTTTCGCCTACCAGCGTTTCCTCGCTCCCTGTTTCAGTCAGGCTTCCTCATCGTCTATTTTCTTGAACATTTCTTTACTTGGAAAGACTTTGAACCTGACCTTTGCCTAATTAAGGGAGTCGACCCAAATCTACAAAGAGGCGAGGGACGTGAAAATGAACCAAGAAAGAAAACAAAAGACAGCAGCTAGAAGCCTTAAATTCAGCTCAAAAGAAATATTTAAAAAGTTCGCCGATGAATACGATACTCCCTAATGCGAATTCTGAGCACAGTTGTTCATATATTTTGAATTCGCGATATATTGTGGCAAAGAATTTGATTGTGAACGACAGGGTCCTCTCGGCGGCGCTGAGCCTCTGCTCGGGCAGTTCGTTTAGCAGCAGCGGCAGACGAGGCATTTCCACCGCTTGCGTCGCCCATCGTCGATAAAGAAAGCGTGAGCACGGGAACGCATTCGCTTTTTTTTTGGACTTTATGCAAGATGCAGAGCTTCACAGTTATGGTAACACTTCCTTTTGATGCCGTCAGGCAAACTAACGCAGTAAGAAAAAAATACGGTAACGCGTGGCGCGCGGGGAGAGCCTTCTCTAGCGGCGGCAGCGCAGTGGGGCCGAAGCCCATGCCAGCGTTTTGTTTCCATAGCGCTCGCCGCATGCCTGGTCGCCGCCGTCGAGCATGTCTCGTGCGGCATTCAGCTTTCCTTCTCACTCTTTCGCCGTACGCTCCTGCGCTGCTTTCCTCCTCATGTTTCCGCGGCACCCTCCTCCTCCGCTTTCGTCCTCGCGCTCTCTTCCCTCTCGCTTTCTTCCATCACCTGCTGCGCACGCTCGCTCGGTTACGATGAATGTCGAGGCAGGCCGAGGGACGCCGACGCTTAACGCAGGAACGGGAGCCTAAGAACTGCGCTCTAAAACTGCCCGCTGCATAGAAAACGTGTTCTTTTATTCAAATAAAAATAAAAGGAGGACATGTAGTCGCCCTATGATGGTGACGGCTACTATGACGGCTACTACTTTTGGCATAGCAGAAACAACAATATAAAGATATATATGCAGTAAAAAATCGATAGTTCGTGTATGCATCGGCCGCTACTAGCACAAACGCATAGACACATGTACGGACTGAAAATAACAAGAAAGAAAGAAAGAAAGAAAGAAAGAAAGAAAGAAAGAACTAAAGAAAACAAAACAAAGAAAGAAATAAGGTATCAGGGCGTTTTTCTGACGACGAGAATTTGTTCGGTATGCTTTAGGCTCTCTTCGGTCATCATCATCATCATCATCATCAGTTATTATTCCCTTAAGGGCCCCATGTGGGGTATTACATAAGGGGGAGGCAAAACAATAATACAAACATCGAAGGAATAGTCATGTACAAAGCAAAAAAAAAAGGCAACAACTGGAAAGACACCAAAAAGAACAGGTTTTTGCATAATTAGTTACAAATATGGGTGGTTAGTAACTCTCGAAATGTCGAAGGGTTTCGCTCTACAACAACGGTCCCCTACTTTTGTGCCCCAGTTAGTCCAAACCGCGATGGCCCCTCTTTTTTCCTTCCACCTTTCTACCCTTTCTCGCCTTAAGGGAGTTGCTCAATTAGGTTCCATATGGCCGCGCGCACTCTCATGCGTCTGCTGTTTTTACAACCTTATAATGAAAAACCGGAGTGTTACGAAAAGCTTTACAAGCCTCCAACCTAAATTGCTTTCTCCGCTACACCCCCTTCATCCTACCGGTGCAAGCGCGATTAACAGAAAACTAGGTTTTGTTAAATGCCCGGGAGCCAATTCTGGGGCCCTTTCACATTCAGGTTTTGCTAAGTGAAGCAGAGGCATTATTTAGAGCCATCGTGAGGGAAACGAGGAAAGAATTTATTGCCCGTTCTAAGACCGTTATTTCTGACTGGATATCTGTGTTTTAATGCACGTCGTAGATTTGACTTGCCTAACTTGCGATATCGTTTTTTCGCTTTTTTACTCGTTGTTGCCACGGGGCAGACCCATAAAGCGATGGTAATTTCGTGCAGCTATTCTTACACAGGCAAAGTCGGAACAATTGCAAGGAAAAAAAAAAGAAATGACATGACACTCAAGGTTATTTTGCGCTGTGGCGGGCACCGGTGGCACATGGCGTTAGTAAAAAATAAGGAACACGCGACAAAATGCGATAGAACGATGAAGCTACACCAACAAGGCCCTTTTCAAGCTATGCTTACTTTCTTAACTTTAAATTAAATTATGGGGTTTAACGTGCCAAAACCACTTTCTGATTATGAGGCACGCCGTAGTGGAGGACTCCGGAAATTTCGACCACCTGGGTTTCTTTAACGTGCACCTAAATCTAAGCACACGGGTGTTTTCGCATTTCGCCCCCATCGAAATGCGGCCGCCGTGGCCGGGATTCGATCCCGCGACCTCGTGCTCAGCAGCCCAACACCATAGCCACTGAGCAACCACGGAGGGTTCTTAACTTTCAAGCCATAACATTGATTGATTGATTGATTGATTGATTGATTGATTGATTGATTGATTGATTGATTGATTGATTGATTGATTGACATTAACATCGCAACGTAACAATTGCGTTATAGAACATGCTGCAATGGGGACCTATAGATTATTTTGAAAACCTGGTTCGTCGTCGTCGTCGTCATTATCATCATCATCATCAACCTATTTATGTCTACTGGAGGACGACGGCAATCCCAGTGATCTCCCATGACCTGTCTTGCACCAGCTGACCGCATCTTTTGACTGTGAACATCCTAATTTCGTCCCACCACGTAACTCTGTCAACTCCGACTGCGTTTCCGTATTTTTGGCACCCTTGTGTAAATCTATTAGACTGCTAGTTGTCTTCGGCATGCGCCTAAATTAAGCATGCGAGGACGTTAGCCACGGTTGCCATCATGACGTTATACTTGGAGCTTTGTTGCATTTTGTTTCTTCGTCCATAAGATGAGCAAGAAAGTCGGAATCAGAGAGGCACTATATTACAGGGGTCTCGTTCTTTTCTTTTTAATCCTTCTCTCTCTCACCTATAGCATCCCCTTGCCCCTCCCCCACTACAGGGTAGCCAATCGGAGACAATCTCTGGTTAACCTCCCTGTCTTTCCTTTGCCTTTACACCGAATGGTCGTAACGGGCATTACTTCACGCAGAAGCGCAAAATGAACGATCGATCATGTGACCTTCGTAAGAACCCTGGCACGGGGTCGGAACTTAGAGGTATAGCAGAAGAAATGTGTTACTGGACGTGTTCTTATTCTCAGCTTAAAGGCTCTAAGGGCGTGAAACAACGGGTTACGCCAAGCTTTACGCGAGCATCATTTTGCCCAAAGCGCTATCAATCTCACAGCTCTCACAAATGAAGACAGACCCCTGAACGCTTGGCAAAGTTCCAAGTCTAAAAGGGACTACTGCGTGTGAGTGCAAATATTATTAGCCTTTACAGTTGAGATAATTTAAGAACGGCAAGCGTATCTGAATTTTAAACTAGTCGACAACCTAACACCTCCTCTTGTTAACACTACATACTCATGATGTTTTCTGCAGCCGCATATAAGTTATGACCTCAAGTGCTGGGCTATTCAAACGCAAAAGCAATTAAAAAGTTTGAATTTAGCAATTGAAAGTGAGCGGCTTTAAATATAACATATAAACTGAAAAGAAAAATGCTCTATCAAATCTTTTTATCGTGATTATTGTTATTTTGTCGTTTAAACTTCAGCTTGTGCATTTCATAGGGGCCCTATGCGCATTTTCATGTACCGTCGCTTCTGGCTCTAGTTCTATTTATTTATTTATTTATTTATTTATTTATTTATTTATTTATTTATTTATTTATTCGAGCGGTCGGCCCAGTCAAGCCGTTGTTGCGCAGCTATCTCTCGGACTATCCTCGCCAATAGTGTACACCTCGACATAAATCAACGTGGCGAAATAAATGCGCCAAACAAACCTGAACGCTACGTGGACGCAGGCCACTGCGTTTGTTGGCGCACACAACACGCGTTCTCATCTCTGGCGTCATCCGGGGGAAGGCACTCAATGTATAAGCTTTCACGCGAACTTCGGAGTGGCAGCGCTACAAATGGCGTAACCTGTTTCCTATCGCATAACGTAGCTTGTTTCGTTACCGGCGAAGGTCGTGGCGAGAGGTCTCTATTAGCTTACAACATCAGCAGCAGTTGGTGCAGGCTCGTGTATAAGGTAAAGAAGCCGCACCCGCAGCCTTCAATAGAGAGCTTTAGGTTAGGGGACGCAAGAACTGCGTACGCAAGAACTAGGGGCCACGGTACTGCGCATGCGCAGACCCCTATTCTAAGTCCGCGCATGCGCAGTATCGTCGCGCCCAGTAGGGGACGCAAGTCGCTTGCGTCCCCTAACCTAAAACTCTCCAACGAAAACGAGGGATCTCAGACACGGATACCTATGCGTGCGGTGCAATCCGCGTGTGGTACGCGAGCAAATCAAACGTGCTCTCAACAGCTCGGAAAAAGAGGGCATAGAGAGCTGGACAGGATAAAAAAAATGCGATGTTACTAGCTTGTCGCTGCCAAGGAAACATTGCCCGACATTCTGGGCGATGTTAGGCGCCAACGAAGTTCTGTTGCAGCGTTTGTGCCGCTACAGTGGTAATGGTTAGTGTTACGCGGACTTGCCTGACCTTCATGTTTGTGTCTTCAGACGTTTACGCGGGCTCATTGACTTAAGTCATCACACTTTTCCTTTCTTTTTGTAAAGGGAAAAGGCTCTGCGTGCATGCATAATCATTGCAAATTCTAACATTCATGACGCAATATTTTGTTGCATACGTATACAATTTCCGAAGACACGAAATTCACTGAAGGCAGAGGGGCTTATTTTGCGCAAATCAGTGGACTAATAATCTTTTCCACACCATGCTTACGGCTCCTGCAGACACTAGCTACAAGTTAGCCTCCTAATAGCGTTTATAGCAAACTCTACACTTCCAGCGAAACTAAAGACGGTTGCACAAAGCGGCCACAAAAGGCGTAGCTTTATCTTACGGGTCACAACAAAATAGTTCAGAAATCTTTAGCAAATCGATGGAAATATTTAGCGACCTTTATTTATTTTTCCTTTATTTTAGAATAGAATCAGCAGGCTAAGATTCCCCTCTTTAAGCATTGGCGAGGGTTCTAATTTACAAAGATCAGCTGATACCAGTTTCCAAAGACGTCACTCAAGTTAAAAAAATGTTTATTGCATGATTACTAAAAAATTCCAAAAGGTGCTCCACCGACTGCCGCGAAGTCGCTCCGTTTCACCAGGCTTCACCAACGTTCTTTGCCTTTGTGTAGGATCAACTCCACAAATGGAGACCAGCTTCCCTTTCTTAAATATTGCCCCGAAGCCACCACACCTCTGGTACGTCAGCGTGACGTCAATGGTTTGGAATAATCGTCTCGTGTGCGTACGAATTTTAGGGCAAGAAAAATGTGGAAACTTTGGACATGGGCAGATGGGTGTCGAAATCCACGGCACCGCGGAGAGCTCGTGCGGTGTACTTCGGGGTGGTTTCGCCAGCCGTCTCTCCTTTCTATTTTTTGGCGCCATGTCCTTGCTTACTAAGCCTCCTCTCGCGATACCGGTAAACAGTTTTGTTATCGCAGAAGCGAAATTCACTAACACACCTTAACCTCTTTACCGACGAAAGCATCCTGTCACCATGGCCTCTCGCTTTTCTGGCGATGCATAAAAAAAAACAATAACAAGAAATGTGCGCGCCTCAATATACAGCAACCTACACTGTAAAGTAATTTACACTCCTAAATATCAAAAAGGGTGCAAGTTGGTTTATCTCACACGCTTACATCCAATAAGGATTAGAGTGTGTGAGTTTAGATTGATTTACACTCTCTTTTACTTTAAGGTTGTAAATTGTTTTACAGTGCAGGCTGATCGCTTTTGAGGGAATGCATGATGAAGTCGTCAGGCAGTCCTTGCGATTGTTCTGGGAATTTCCCTACTGTAATTCGTCTTAGCTCTTGGTACTCTTTCCCCGTTCCACAGTGCAGGGTAGCAAATCGGACTTGGCCTGGTAAACTTCCCTGCCTTTTCCCGTTTATCACTTCCCTCTATAGTTCTTGCACTGTAACTGACGCGCCCCTTTTTTCTATTTTTGCCTTAGAATCAAGCACGCTTACAAGGACTTTCTGAAGGCGTGCCATATTCAGAAAGAAACCAAACACAGGAACGCGATTGTCCGCGTTATCCATCAGCCCATCTTATGAAAAAAAGCAACAAGAAATAGGTAGCTAAGACAGATGGCGTAGTTTCCGTGATACAACGTGCACGACGTCAGCCCCATAGGGAATAAACGCGATGAAGCTATCCATGACAAGCGGTCGACGGAAGAAGAAAAATTGCCGCGCATTTTCTCTAAGGGTGGACAGCGTCTCCTGTCGAAAGAGCGCGGTGTATTGAGAGACCAGTAAAACTCAAAGCGGAGCGCCTCTTTCTCCTGACAAGTGCTCATAATGCCTACCATTAAATGAGCCCGATATATCTTTATCGGGAGAGAACGAAGTGTAGCTCAAGACAAAGGTGAATGTTGAAGCCTCGCATCCACCTTCAGGTATGACAGGAGACGCATGGACCTTGCCGAAAGTATTGCGACTCGAGAGTATTGTCCAGCGGCACCGCTTGGCACTTCGAGACCGTGAACACGGTAGCTTAAATGCATAGATAAACATCCCAAAACTGGTCATGCGTTACGAAAGACGCTGTAGAGCAGAGCTCCGGAATAAGTTCGATCATTTCAACAATATCTTTAAGCCGTTTCAACGCGAATCGAAACATGTCACTCCCTGGCAATCCTAGCATTTCTCCCCAATCGAAATTCGAGTCGTACATTCACCAGGGCGCGAAAATGAATCAGCGGCCTCATTTCCCAAAGGTAGAACGCCGTGGCCACTGGGACGCAGCGGCTGATGCTACTGTTTTCACAGTACGAGTCACGTAGTTGTTTAAAAACGCTAAATATTTGTAGGAATAGTGAACAATTCAAAGAAAAAGAAATTAAATAAATAGAGAATGCCCATAGAGATACATAGGGCTCCTTAGGAAATGCATGGGGAAGCATATAGTAGGAGTGGGCCAACCGAAATTTGCGGGTGCGTCAACTTGAATTTGAAATTTGGTGGTGGGCCAACTCGAAATTTGGGGCTGGACCAGCTTGATATGTGGGGTGGGCCAACCTAAATTAGGGGGTGGGCCAACATAAAATTGGGGCGGACCAACTTGAAATTTCTACAAGGGCCAAATTGAAATTTCGGGGCTGGGCAAACTTGAAACTCGGGTGCGGGCCTACTGGAGATGTTAGGGCGGCCCTATGTCCAATTGAACGCCTCTGAGCGTCCTTCGAGTTACGAATACTTCGGGGGCAAGCGTTAAGACGCTTGGCGCGTTTTCGTTGGGCCTTACCGAGGCGCCGTCAGAACGAAGGCGAGAGCTTGTAGGAGAGAGAGAGAGAGAGAGATTGTGAAGAGGAAGAGATGCTTGTGTGGACAATGAACGCGCGCATAACAAAGGCTTGCGAGAGCGACAGCGAGGGGGACACGGCATCGCGGCGATGCACCCTCCCCTCACGCACCGCGGCAGCTGGTCCCCTTTCTACCACCCTGCTCCGTCGAGGCGCGTTTGCGCCCGGCGTTCGAGCATCTATGGTTCCAGCTCAATTGGTATAATTGCATTGAAGGAGTCGGATGCGTTCAGAAAATCTGACAATTGTCTACTGAAGCATAAGCATTCTTTGCCACCGAAAAGGCCATGGATAGACAGGCACAACCTAGGAAAAGCAAGCAAGCAAAACTAAACAAAAACGAACACTCAGCCGAGCCAAGCAACCTTAGTCAACCATCCTCAGAATTGGTGTAGCTTTTTCCAAGTGAAAAGAGAAAAAAACACCTTTGCTTTCTCCCACAATGAAGTTTTGATCATAGGAATATCAAGGGAATCGCATTTATCGTTTACTCGAATCACAAAAATTGGGGAAACGTGTTACAACAGAGGGTATTGTACTTTTCCTTTGTCGCCGTCAAAGTGGGCTGCGCGTTAGAATCAAGTAGATACGGCAATTTCATTCGAACCAGTAACACTAATTCACATATGGACTGGTGGGGCATGATTGTGTAATGGTAGAGGGTAAATTGACGACAAAAACAAGGAGATTCGAGGAACTGCGTAATATAAACGAGAAAACGGCTTGTCATAACCAGACGTGGCTGAGTGAAATTCCATGGTACAGACGCATAAATGGGACAACCGTAAACGAAGTATCAGTAGATAAATATTACCTTTTTTTATCAGTAAAGAAGGCAACAAACATCAGGCGGCGCGCAGCCGTTACAGTAATGGGCAATCAATAGAGCAAAGCGCCGCAATATTTCCTACTTTTCGTCGCTGCCAGAATCCTATCCAAACACAGTGCCAAGTGGCGTGCAAAGAAAGCGAACATGAATGGATGCTTCACATCCTTTTCTCATTACACTTTCCCAGAAAGGCCTATACTATATTGTCTCCCATACGTCGCGGAAGAGGCGCCACTTCCTCACTCACACTGCATTTGTAGTAGTCTGTCGAAGGGCCTCGGCCATTCCTCGGTAATTCGGTCACATTTATTTTTTGTTTTGTTTTTTCAGCTTCTGAGATTTATTGCCGTTGGAACAGGTTGAGGTCAGGCACGGCAGCGTCCTTTCAGGCGGATGTCCCCATCTCTACGGAAACGCAGAGGCAGGAAAACGAGGCCCCTGCCGGAAGAAGACACTCGAACAAGAAAAATAAATGCGGCATACTCGCTTCTCAACGGTCACTTCACGTCAAGAAGAAAATAATAATAAATAATGAATAAAATAAAAATAGAAATAAATAAAGATGAAAAAAATAGAAGAGAGAAAGGCGGCACTGATGACAGCGAAGATATCTGTCGTGTCTAAACACGCACACGTGCGAAGCTCCCCATGGGCTTAAGTGGCTTATAGACCCCTTTTTTCGTTTGTGTATACGATCAGCTTCTGCACAGAGTGGAACGCTGTCATGCAGGAACGCAACTAACGATGAATTCATCAAATCGCACCGGTGTGCACCGGGACTCCCCCATGCGACGCTTCATCCAACGACCGTCGCCCAAGGGAGCCCCTCTGTGCGCGCCGGTGCGATGTGCCGGATCCTCCCCAAGAAAGCATGCAAGCGCTGAGGTGGACGCTAGTTTAAACCAGCATCCTAAAAAAAAATTGTCGTATTGCCGAGCGGCTGCCGAGTAACTCAAGCGCAGTTGAGAGCATGATCCTCTGCAGACAATAGGTCAGCTAAGCGACCATGGCACTTATATAATGCTTAAGCATTTCTATGCTTACCCAACGAGAAAACAATCCGTCCGTCCCGTAAGACGACTGCATTCAAGATAGTGCCCACCGCAGCGAGCGATTTCACCTTCGTGCTGCCTCTCGCTTCAACGCCAACTAAGCGGCGAGAACACAGCGTTCGCGGAGCTCTCGGCACACGCCGCACTCTGCAACTTTCACAGATCGCTTACAAGATACGGGCCCGCGTGTCTCTCTTCAACGCTAAGTAAACGGTCAGAACACAGCGTGCGAAGCTACCAGCAGTCAGCACTCTCTATCGACATCACAGATCGCTTTCAAGACACGGTCTGCCCGGTGGTGCCACCGGCCGAGTACGTTTGGTGACTGTTCATAGCGGTTCGATGTAGATGGATAAGGTGCTAAAGATCGATAACGATGGTAACGATCGGAACGTCATCAGCCCGCCCGGCGCTGCAACCTGCATTACTTTGCTAGCGTCATCAATGCTCCTTGCGGCGAAGCCCGCAGCGGTTCGTGTCGCCGCAGCGATGTCGTTCGTACTCGCTGGATCAAGTTTCATACCATTGATCATGACATCGAGCTTGAGATTGGCAGGTGGCACAATGCCTACGCATACCTAGACAACTCCCAGATGAATTTCTGTGTGATTTTTCCCCGGCGACGCACTCATTTGCATTCCCACTCAAGTCTCCTCCTAGCCACCGGCACTCACTCACTCACTCATGCTCACATTCGCCGATACCACTCAACGGGGCGCCTCACGTTCGCATTCAATCAGCTCATACTAATGTAAACTCACTCGTGCTCACACTCTCGCTTATTCGCAATTCACAAAGACTCACTGACGTTAACACTCGGAGTCACTCGCATTCACCGAAGCTCACTCCCGTTCACAATCGCGCCCACTCACCACTCACTATAACCGGCACACACTCAAGCTTCTCACACGCGTCCACTGAGCCTCTTCCGGTACTCACTAACGCTTACGCCTCAAAAACGAGCGCGAGTATGAGTGATCGCAATGTATTACATTGAGTGAGTGTGCACCTATGGAGGACGTTGAAGGAATAGCACTCGCCCACAAGGTGCGCGATCACAGCTCTTTGTTGCCCGATGCTTGCCACAACTTGCTTCGAAGTCCGAACAGTTACTTTGTGATTTCACACCGAATCTTTGTGTACATACTGGTTGATGGATGAGCTTACCATTGTCCCATCAAATAGCAACTAATTGAGCACAGAGAACATGAAAATTCCACACACGGCGCATTATCTACAAAGCACATGCTACCTTTCAGAAAGGATATGTGCAACGCGTAGCATAAGGACCGGGGCAGAACTCACGAAACTTCTTTTCTTACATGGGCTGTTTATCACTGCTCTACCCTAGCACAACAATATTTTGTGTACGTGCGTGCGTGCGCGCGTGTGTGTTGTTTGTGCGATCGTGCGTGTACGTGTGAATATGGTCATTGTTGAATTGAAATTGTCTTTTTCCACCTAAATGGTGGAGTGGCGGGCAACATATACAAAAGGCTGATTAAATATGTTATCAGCTGATATTCTTCACTTGCAATAACGCACGTATAAATAAGGTGGTGTAGTGAACTGATGGATGGGTCATAAATCGCAGCAACGCCCGGTAACAGCTGCCGCAATTCAGCAGAGTTCCTCTTCGTGACACTCTTGTCACGAGCCAAGGCACCTTTTTACAGAAGCTCGTTTGGTATGTGTAAACGAATAAAACACCTCGCTTTCCTCGCCTAATGCACCATCGCATAGTGCGAGAACGCGATACACGCAGATGACAGTTGTCTGCACAGAAATACTCAAGCAGAAGTACAGACGGAAGATGGGAGCTAAGCCTACGACAAAAGCAGCTAAGCCTACCCGGGGGTAAAATATGACGGTTCGCGATCCCTAGGCCCTCGTCTTCCGTAACGACATTTTGAAGTGCGTCGGCAGTGTCCCGATAACGACGACGTGGGACAGCCGGGAATTGGAGCACGGTATAGCGCTGCTGAGAGATAACAACCCCACAAACAGAAAGGACAGCCCGCGTTATAGCCAGAGGCCGCTGCCGCGAAGGGACTGGCCATTATCATAACTATTACTGTTTTGCTACACCAAGCATTGCGAGAGAATAAAAACGCGAAAGTGTGAGTCTAAGCGGAGTGCTTGCAGTTCCCGAAGTGTGGTAAGAGTACTGTGACAGCCCTTATATCGCATGCCGTCACTGCGATGCGTTGTCTGCCTTTCGCATTACGTATCTTTTTTTTTTTTTTTTAGGAGACCATTGCGCGGCCTTCCAGTAACCTTTGTTATCATCCCAGTAAGGCTCGGGAAAAGCGCTTCCTACGAGGTGTTTTCGGAGCACGGTTGTAATACGAGTTGCCTTCTTTTTTTCCCTTTATCGCCACTTACACTATTCTTATGTGGTTCGAATGGGAACGTCTATATACACCAGCGCACACGTAGACATACCTTAAAGGAAACAGTGAAATGACTTAGTGTTATCTTTGATGAAGTAACTGTCGTCACATTGGTAACATGAAAAGGCTTAAGAAACAATGCAGGTTTTAGGGGGGAAACAATGCCATAAAGGAGAGCGGAGATTTTGGTTCCAGAGGCACGGAACGAAAAGCACTAAAAGTACGGAAACTGGCTACCACTAAAGATATAAACAGATAGTTCATACAGATAACTATATGAGCAAGCAGCTGTATTCCAAGGCTTGAACGTTCAGCATTTGAAGATAACGTACTATGTGCAGAGTGAGTGAGTGAGTGAGTGAGTGAGTGAGTGAGTGAGTGAGTGAGTGAGTGAGTGAGTGAGTGAGTGAGTGAGTGAGTCATCAAAACACATAGAAAAGAGAACTTTCAGTGCTTTGAACAAAAAAAAGCAGGTTAGGGCTATTTGATTTCTCAACCATATTAAGTGACAGCGGAAGCTGAGGCCGGTAAGAGCAGGGGGAACCGTGTAAACAATAACCAAAAGATGTGAAGCAGCCAGTGGTTGACGAAGCTGTAATTTGCTTGACTAGCGCAGTCACCGCGTTCTTAGCTTATTACGGAGGCCTCTCCGCCTGACGCTTCTTTTTACTTGGTCCGAGGAACTCATTGTCGTTGATGCAGCAGCTTGTCACGATGAATCCATGGGGTGTCGCCGCGGAACACCGTCAAGCAAGATGTCTCTCTGTGGCTTGGGAATGAGAGATGTGAACTGAGACATGTTCTTTCCCGACCCGTGTGTTTAGAATCGAAGTATTTTTGAACGTTAATGAGCGTTTCAGTCGTCTCAAGGCGAGAGCTCCCACGGGCAAATGAGAGCCGAAAGGTCAGGATTGTTCACGTATTCCAAGTCTACGTTTTGAGACGGTTTGCAGCAGGGCTGAGGCTTCGACTAGTTAGAATTTATCAGTAGCGAGTAGAACGAGGGATAATTGTTATTCAGTTTATTATTCGTTAACACACAGTAAATTGATTACAGATAATATACAGACCAGGGTCACAAAATCAGACTGCAACGGGACTATCGGTTATTGATAAAAATGTAGAGAGGTGCGATAAGATCAGAAAGCCAGGAAAAACAAACAAAAAGTATCTAAAGAAGAGAGAGAGAGAAAACAAGGGTAGGAAAGGTAGGGAGGTCAACCAGAACAGCATCCGGTTTGCTACCCTACACTGGGGGTGGGGGAAAGGGAAATATAAAGAGGAAGAAAGGGAGAGAGTAAGCATTGAGTACGTGTGGGAGGGACACCATACACAAGGAGAGAAGAAAAGCAACAAGGACAATGGCCTGAAATTGTGATACGTGTCTTTATCTCCTCGCTTACTTTGCACCGTACTACGTGCACATTGCACCCACCGTAGTTGCTTAGTGGCTATGCATGGTGTTGAGCTACTAAGCACGAGGTCGCGGGATCGAATCGCGGCCACGGCGGCCGCGTTTCGGTGGGGGCAAAATGCGAAAACACCCGTGTACTTAGATTTAGGTGCACGTTAAAGAACCCCAGGCAGTCAAAATTTCCTATATAAGTCCCCCACTATACGGTGTCCCTCATAATCAGATAGTGGTTTTGGCACGTAAAACCCCATAATATAATTTTTCACACGTACTTTGGGATGTGTACGCAACATACTGTACGTAGTCAGCAATGTGGTCTTCATACCTCCATATGCGTGCGCACTTCGTTTCTATTTCTCTTTTTTTTTTCGTGACGGTATTTCTCGTTTTTCTTGCGTGGCTGGATGCATTTGCCTATAGCGGCTGCGAGTGCACGGGCAAGACGCCCACTATTTTTGTTTACTTCGTTTCAACAATCGAGGAGAAAGCGTGGGCGCGATGGCGAACAAATAGAGTGCATGAATGAAGGAATAAATTACGGGGTTTTAAGGGCCAAAACCACGATTTGATTACGAGGCAAGCCGGGGGCTCTTTAACGTGCCCCCAATGCACGGGACCCGAGCGCTTTTGCATTTCACTTCTATCGAAATGCGGCTGCCGCGGCCGAGATTTGGTCCCGCGACATCGTGCTTAGTAGCGCAACACTAATTATCTCATAGATGCCATCTACAGAACCGCGATATCTGTTCTTGGTAAAGGGTTATTAATTTGTGAGCTTCGTGCTCCTATTTTTTTCGCACTTTCGAATTCTTGAGGATACTTTTAACAAAATTGAGGCTGTAATCGAATTTCACTTCAAAGGGTCGCTAGAATTTAGCTTTCTCTCTCAAATGCAACAAATTTCATCAAAATTGGTCCAGTGGTAATAACATAAAATCGTTCTTTTTTTGTGTGTTTGGCGTGTATTTGTCGCAGTTGGGCCCGAACTAAAGCTTCCGCCTAATGTTGGGCTCATGTTACGTGGGACATCCTGTATATGCGGCACCCTTCTCTGGGAGATCAGAGAAGCATTCTAAGACAATATATGAGACAGAGTGGGTATAAGAAAGGGTTACGACAAAAGCGACCATAACACACTTCGAGTCTTTAAGAAGCATTTTTATTTGCGACGTTCTTAGCTCACGCAATGGTTTCGTCCAAATATATCCTTCATCTTTTTTCTACGCTGTTTCAGTTTATGTTCCTTCTTGCTAAGTACAACGAAGTGAACCTTCACCAGCTAAAATTGTGGTCTCTGCCGACGCCTGCGGAAATAACGCAGTATATCATGTGTATGCGCAATCAATCGGCTTATTACGCAAAAGCTCCTTAGCGCATAGGCTTTAATGTTGGTACACGGAGAACAACACTCTTTTGTTGTTGTTGTTGTGGTTTTTGTTGTTCGGGAGATTTGGCGAAAGTCACGTGCACAAAAAAGTGAGCAAAGGGGGTAGCAAATAAACGCATGCAGTTTATTTATGGGATCAGATTCAGCAGCAAGGTTGTCGCGCCTTCGTTGTAGTTATCAGACTGCTGTAGTCCATCGGAGCATTAGGCTTTAGTTTTGCCTCTCTCGGCATCTAGTGCTTCTTATCTTGACTACCATGGCTTCTAGTGGACTGCATAGTCGACTACAGTCGACAATGTTGCTGCTGCGGCTAGCAGGCCTTTACGCCTCCGCACTCTCGGGACGGACATAATCTAAGGCGGTGACAAGGACACATCTCCACCAATGAGTATATTAAAAACACTGGTAGGCATTGGAATATAAGACTTATACCCGCCGTGTGCTTTCCTTATCTGAGAAAAGGCAGAATAGGGCCGCCTGGAGACGAAAGAATGCAGATAGCGATCTTCTTAAACGCATAACAATAAGAGCACGCACGTAGAGTTGAGCGCGATATTGTGCATATGTTTGTGAAAACAAAAACATTACGTAATATGAAGAGCCGCCATATTAGACATGTCAGGAATAGCGCGAGCCACAACACAAACACACACGCACAGACATGCTCGAAAAAAAAAAAAGAACAACGAATTTGCGACTCTTCACTTGAGAACTTTCCACACGTTACGCCAAACACGTTTGCGCAACCGCTTCATCGTCGCAGAATAAACGCAACGTCCATATGTACAAACGGTTCGCAAGTTTCCGTGCTAAGCGTACAATTCCTGAACCTGAGAGAGGGAAGACGAAATACAAGCAGCCTAACCACAATAAAGGTTGGGTCAGCTAAACTGTGCAGGGGAAAAACAAAACGCCCGATAGATGAAGAGAAAGGAAATGTAGGTGTTAGAAGCGAGTGTCAAGGTGGCTTTAAAAGCACTGATGTTTTTTGGTTGTTTTTTATCCGGGCTTCGCGACTGTCTGTCATCATCAAGTGCAGCACATAAGGATCGTACGTTCGACATAAAGCGTGCGCTGGAAACATAGGCGACTGCGATTCGCGTGTCTCTCAGTGGTTGCGAGCTGCGGGAAAACTATTGAATGGTGTTAACCATTCACGCTATACTGTCTAAAACAAGGAGAGTGTTGGTAAGTCTCATTGCGAGATAAGCTGCTTGTTCCATGTTATTTAAACTTTACAGCGTTGGCGTACTCACGAATTGAGTCCGTTCCACTCGGACACATGGAGAGTAGAGGTACTCTGTCGAAGGTTAGAGGTACTGTAACTGAAGAAGTGAAACGCTGATGATTGATTAAATCATTCCTTTGACTGTAACTGAAGAAGTGAAACGCGCAGATGATTGAATAAATCATTCCTTTGATTGCTAACCCATATCATCAACCTAAAGCAACATGGGGTTAGGTGAAAGGCAATAAGTCGAGGGCTCCAGATAAACCTCTCCACCTCGAGGTCTTCATTGTGCTCCCGAAGCTCGAGCGTTTTCGCATGCAGACTCCGGCGGTATTAAGCCTAGAATAGAAATATAGGAATACGGAAAGTAGGAATAAAATCCTGCGAGATTGGGTTCAGCAGGAGGACGCGATGCAGCCATGTGTCACGGCGTCACAAGAAGCTATTCTTTATCCTCGGTGCGGAGCGGACACACCGGAAGAAGCTGTCCTCTAAATACCACGCCAAGCACCTGATCAATGGGCGATTTTCACTGACTTTAAAGGAGCACTACAATCATTGTGCAGTCTGTTAAAAAAATCATCAGCCTGTATCTTTCGACATCGCCTACTTACATCACTTGGCCATTGCGTCAGGCCACTGTATCACATTTCAGTGGATACCGGCTCCTTGTGGTATTCTGGCCAAGGAAAAAAGCAGATGAAGCTGCACGCAAAGGTCTTCGACACCAAAACCATAACCGGATTTCTTTCACTAGATCTGATGCTTCTCAACTAGCTAAATGATTTGCTTCTGAAGAAAAGGATCGGCTGTGGAGCTTGCCGACCCAAAATGACCCTTTCCTTTACTCAATCGCTCAATCGACCCAAATCTCAGATCCAGACTCCCATCCAGCATTCCTCGCCATTTGGAAACTATATATCATCCTTCGCTTGAACAACGCCCATGGGATCGGCTTATATATACGGTACCGCTTCGTTTAAGGGACAAGTCCACACTGCAATAACTGTGGCTCCATTGAAACCGTGGAGCCTATCCTGTTTGAGGGTCGAGCGTATGCCAACGAGCGTGCGTTCTATGAGCATTGCATGCATCCGCTTATACAGAGACCTTTGTCATTTGGCTGTTTCTTAGGCCCTTTAGCCTGCCTCACACAGCAGAGGCGTGCGATGAACTTTTTATTCACATACTTAGAAAACATTGATCAAATCGACCAAATTTAGTTCTACTCTGTCACCCTCATGCACCTTTAACGCAGCGAATTCTGTCACCTCATTGTAGGACGGTGCATATAGTGAAGGGCTTTACCTTTGCACACCGTTACCCATGAGTGAGAAAACTAAGTGCCCACTTTGTTTTAACTGATTCCTTTTTTTTTGCGCCTCTTTCTTTCTCTCCCCAATATACTTCCCCACGCAGAGTAGAATGCCAGTGATATCTATACGCTGGCTAAAATCTTTGCCTTTCATTAAAGGGTTATCTGTCTCTCTCTCTCGACTGCTAGATCTGATTAGGCGCTTGGCTATTAAGAAAACTTTATACATTGGCACGCGCTGGGGCATCAGAATGCTTCCTGTAAGCAGTAAGAAAAAAAAGTAACGCTGACGTCAACGGAGGCTCTCGACAACGAAGCCATTCGATTAGTTCTACGGAGCATTATTACATATTAGAATACTGCGCGATACAATGTGATATGATAAAATGCAGTAAAACGAAACCACAACATATATGCCAAAACAAAACACCAAGAAACGCAATATTCTAGTGTCCACGAAGTATAACGATTAAGGTAAAGCACAATGAAACGCATGATCTCTCGCAGTTCGATAAGGACCCTCAACGCAAACAAGAACGATAGCATTAACTGTATGATTTCACACGATTAAACGAAAATACATAAAACGGGCCGATATTCACAACTGGACGTGAACGAAGGCGGAAACAGACAAGGTAAGAACGTCCATGTCCCAGTAGAAAATATTTTAATGCGAAGTAGATGAAATAAAAGCAACTAACAAAGATCACTCCCACGCACAAGACCACAAGTCGATCCTTGTGCCACATGAATTCATTGCAAACGCACTACGTTCGCTGCACCCGGTGCCCGTGTACTATCTTCAGGGAGAAACAGGCCTTCGCTCTTGATGTCCCAAGGAATCAGCTCTCGGCTTCAGCGAAGTAACGCCCAGCCCTCACCAGCAAGACAAACGACGACAACAGCTTTGCTTCTTCCGAGATAGTCCTGGCGGGGTTGCTCTGATGGCCTTGCTTGGAACGCGACAAACAGCGGACAGCGATTCAGCAACAATAGAAGCACGTGTGTCCCGCGCGCTACTGCGCGACGCTCCCAGGGACCGCCATCTTGAAGTCATCAGCATGAAAGCGCCATCTGGACGTTAACGAGAGAAAGAGCGTTCTCGCACCTGCTCCGTCTGCGCTGCGCTATGCCTAGTTGCGGGCAGCACGGCGCTCCATGCGGTGTACGTGTGTCGATGAACACCCTAGAGCAACGAACTCATTTGTTTGCCGACAAAGACGAAAATTTGGGCGAGATTGTAAGAATTTATACTTGACTTAAAGCGCAATAAACGAGGACATAAAAAGGAATTTGTTTGGCCACTGTACTAATGTTTGTGCTGATATCGAAAGCAGCAAGCAGAAGCCATCTCAAGCGCTAATGGTTAGGCCGGGTGCCACATAGACTCTTCGCAACAGCGCGCTTTCTTTGTACATGCGCAACGCGCTGGTTTCGTGCCGCTAGATTTGCACACAATGTCATCAACACAAGCACGATGAGGCTGGATCTCTGTAGTCATTTCGATGCCAATTCTAAGGAAGTCATCACGTCATATGGCATAAAGAGTTTATATGTGTGCAAGCCTGGTGCAGTATCTGAATCGAAGGCGCGTTTTGGTACTTCTTCTCGTGAACCCTGCGAACGTAGTGACACGCGGTACTGTAGCGAAATCTGGTCATGCAAAAAACCCTACGACTGAAAGGCTGGATAAGTCCATATTGAGTGGCGAGTGCCTGCATCCGTCACTGAAAGCGGATAGTACGGACGCGTTGCAACCAGTAAAGCGTGCGGCCAAGTACAAGGGAACACCGGTGCAAGCGCCACGCGCTTGCACCGGTGTTCCTTTGTACCCTATACGTTCAGCATCCTCCGGCATGGTCAGACAACGGACGCTGGGAGCAGATACGCAACGATGACATAAGAACCCAGTGTGATGTACTGGAGAGAACTTATTTCGGGCGCCGAGTATGGGCTTGGGGATTGACACAGAAATAGCACTTGCCAGCACTTCCGGTTTCACCAGTACAAATCGCTCACTCACGCCAAACTCTGCAGGTGTTTTGTGCCGTATACTTCATTCCATTCTACGCAACACACTACACTCTCCATACGCCATCTCATGTGTAGTTCACGAAGGCTTGTACTACATCGATGGGAATTACCGACATTGATGCGTGCGACGCTTGCGGCGCTGTTCTGCCACTGTCACAAAGTCACAAAGGCAGAAAGGCACTAAAGGCAGAAAGACACAAAGGCAGGTATTTCAGTCACAAAGGCAAGCAATTTCATACGCACTGCGACCACTGTTGCGACGACTGTTGCGACGACTGTTGCGACGACTGTTGCGATGACGTCCGTGCAGGCGCTACTCGGACACCGTCCCCATCGCAAGTCGCACAACGAGGCAGCTAGGGTAAGTTTGTGTTTCTTGAGTTCGACTGGCATGTGCGAACGCCTTTGACTCAGTGACACCCTCCTCGTGCGCGCGCGAGAACTCACTTCGTCTTTCCTTCCCCCCCCTCTCTCTCTCTCTCTCTCTCTCTCTCTCTCTCTCTCTCTCTCTCTCGCCTTTCTATTCCCTTCCCCTCCCCCCCCCCCCAACCAGATCCTCTTCTAGTTACCATCCCTGCCTGCTCCCTTTTTTTTTTCCTCTTCCTCACGCGTACTTTGCGCCATATCGTACGTGTTACCCCGCGCTACAGTACGTGCTGTTATTCGTGCGTACATCGTGCCACACTTCACGCGGCAATGCGCGCGAGACCTCGTACCGCCAAGATTCCGCCGCCTACGCGAAAACCATGACTACACTGTGTTTTCGTTATTATGCCAAAGAGCGCAGTCTCTATAGACCTCAATGTGCAAACATACTCAGCGCTACTCCGCGTGTGCAGGAATATCCCGATGTTCATCGCTGCTGATTGATTAGAAGCGGCACCCTACGGACGTCTGGTTGTTTGTATGCGCACCAACGTACAAGAAAAAGCAAGGCTAACTGAAATATATATCTGAGAAAGTGCGAAAAAAAACTCATTAAGTGCATGTACACCGTTAATCAATTATTCGACTCGTTGGCCGCCCAGCTGAGCACCAGCGAGCCATAGGTGTTGTTTACAGGGCGGTGAACGCTCTAACCGCTAAGCGTCCACACCGTTACCCAAGATAACATCGCATAAACTCCCCAGCCTGGACGTAGCAGTTCACTGCATGTCTGCTAAGCAGCCCCGGCCATTTGCGATGGTGCATTTGCATCCATTTTTGTTCGCCCTAGTTTTCAGGTATAGTGCTGAACGCACGAAAAGTATGTGGTTGTTTAATAATCGAAAACCCGCACGAAGCGGTTAGGCGAGACCTCATGGCACATCATTTTATCGTCGACAACCTGTCGCGTTTTGTTTGTTTCACACGTTCGAACCAGTTTCAGCCTAACCCTTTCCGCCAGCCCATTCACTCCACTAAACTTTTGCAAATTCATTTATTCGAACGTGAGCTAATTATTAGCATAATGTACAAGTTGACGAGTACCCTCTTTAGTAGTTTGTCACGTTGATCAGGTCGTTTTGGTTGTCGTTCGATATTAGTCGGAAAGCAGGCATCGTTACGTTTTCGTCAATCTTCGATCAAACTGGCATAAGTTGGCGTAGACTGCAAAGACCTTTTTTTGTATTATTAAGAGGGAAACAAAAGAAGGATGTAGTCAACTTAGATGTAATAATCTTTTTCAAGCTCTCGACGTGTCACATAAAATGGCGCGCGAAAACGCAGCAGTTAATTCGAGAGAATCCTAACAGCCCCCCCCCCCCCCAAAAAAAAAAAGAAAGAAAAAAATGACAGCAGACTTGTCCTACCCTACAGAATCACAATCTCTCTTTTTTTCAGTGAAGCTGCTTGGTTTACTCAGTTGTAAGACCTTCAGCGGCGCGTAATTATATCACATACCTTAAAACGCTGCCCTATATGGCTCGATCATTGGAAACTGCGTGCGACTTTTTTCCCCACTCGTGAAACTCAATCACATGTGCTTTGGAGCACTTGAACACATAATTTATTGCACAAGCCGTAATCACCCCAAACACTTTACATTTTTGCCTAAGTATAACCACTGCCGTTCCCCTCTTTTCGCGGAATACAAACTTTGTGCAAACGTGTAGTTTCCTCGGCGACGTCAAGTGACCTTGTAACGCTCTCGAGCACTTGTCAAAGGGAATCGAACAGCGCTTCAAACGAGATGAATTAATGGCGACAGGCACGGGGTTCGTCTTTACTTCGTCGTGTTTAATGTGCTCTTCGATTTCCTTCTAAGAATTCACCAACCGGCGAAGTTCGGCAAGCTCCTCTACTTGCTAGAGGAATTTTTCGCGAAAGCTGTACTTGATCCACATGCATTCAACTTCGCTCCCAGATTTTCCATTGCATTCCCCACACTTTCGCAACTTTTTTTCTCGGAGGCATTTGCAGTTCTGCCAGGGAGACAGAGCAAGTTCGAAGTGCTCCTAATACGCATTTCTAACGCTCTGAAGCGGTGGTATACATAATGTACTGCAAAGAAAGTAATCAACCCACCCGCATTAAACCTTGCCTACACATCACCCATCACTTGGCCTTAACATTGAGCAAACATAAACGAGGTCTCTCGTTTAGCGACCGGCGACACCGGGTGAACGTCGTATAACGCATGGAAATATCAAAAAGGGAAGGTTCAATGACTGTTTGCAATGCTCCTAATTAAGCAAAAGAACGTTGCAGTTGCGCAACATATTGAGCTTAATGTACCTCCAATTTCTGTAATATATGAAATTTACGTAACGTAGAGTTTCTTCGGGACATTGAGAAACGTATATGAGAACGGCCACGTGACACTTTCAAACACTTTCTTTAGGAATGCTTTGCGAAATCTGTTGTATCCGCACGCATTTGACTTCGCGCACAGGTTTACGACATAGCGATCCGTCCGTCCCCCCCTTTTTCTTTTTTTTGCTCAGTTTGATCTTGGCAGTGCTTGCAGTTATTGCAGTACTACATGTTAAGTTATGCTCAGCTCGCAAAATTTAGCTATATACGCTGTGGAGCGCTCAAATGCGTCGTTTATTGCGCCGGTCTTAATTAACCAAAACAGTTTGAATCCTGCCAACACATACACGGAAAAAATAGAAGCACGAAGTTTACAAATTAATAGCACCGCATCAGGAAGAGGTATCGCGGTTCCGTAAACGGCATCCATTAGATCATACAAAGCGGACGAATTCTATATGTCAATTTATATCTTACGTGCATTTGTTACGTTGTGTACAAGGGTTCTGCAAATGTTGTATTTCCATATTACTAAATTCTTTACATTCAAGTGTAACATATCAAATTTTTGCGCTTTATATTTACTATGTACTATTAGATGCAATTAACATAATTGTCGTATCATTTTTTTATTGCTGAGTTGCATAAATGTGAACTTGATAGTTACGTTTCTTTTTTTAAAAAAATTTGCGATTTCTTCCAGTTTTTAATAAAACACTGACAACCTACATCAGAAATTTCACAACCAATATTCACTAGATTTTAAGTTTTTCTTTTAAATGCAACAAACCTCGTCAAATTTGGGGGAGCAGTTGCCGAGAAAAACGAATTCTCCTTTTACATGTATTTAGGCGCACATTCTCCTCCCTTTTTTGACATTCGTCATCAGGGGTCAATAACTTGAGGCATATTCATGTACCAGGCTTCTACAATAACAAAATAGCAGCTCTTACTATGAGGAGGCTTTTAGGATAAGACAGAAAAGACGAAAAACACGAAATAAGGATGGCCACACTGTCCTAACGTTACCGCGTGAACTGACAGTGCCTGTTCAGATATTGTTCAGACAGAAAGGAGAGGAGAGGCAGGGGGGCAAACCAGACAATCACCTGGTTTACTACCCTACACTGGTGGGAAGGAAAAGGGTGAATAGAAAAAGGAAAATAGGGAGAGAATGAGTTCTCAAGGCATGAAGGACTCAAGCTAGTAAGTTATGCTAACTTCTTGTGAGAAATAACGGCTGGAATAAGAGCAGCTACTTTGAAATTTCTTGCGTCACGATGACACACCATCACCGAGTTCTCAGTGCAAAATTGAAAAACAAGAAAGGAAAAACAATCGTTCCTCTATCGATTTCATTGTTTGTGATGAACGTTTTGTTCGCATAATAAAATTTAGTCGGCCTTAAGTTATGTAGTGTCGCTTCTTAGTGTCTTCCCGGGGCGTAGATAAAACTGCATAGTAGAACCAGGGTAAATGACGTCACACAGCACCGTGTTCGTCAATGAAGCTGTATCCCAGCGTTTGCTGCGAAAGCCCAGCGCTCCCATGGTAGCACGAGAACAGCAAGCTCGTGTGTGTTTTCTTTGATGTACGACCGCAATTGCGGATGCCGCCGTTGCGTTTTATGGCTGGCCGTTTCGGGGAGTCAGAATTCAGCAGCTGTCAAGTATAGTGCTCACACGAGCCAGCCGTTCAGGAACCGTGGCAGAATCAGCGGCTTCACTGCACGAAGCAGCGGAGCGTGCGGCCCATAAGTGGCGCTTCGTCTTACGAGAACAGCGAGCAATATAATGGTCAGTGCAAGCACCCTGTTTGGCGATTTAGTGTCGTGCCATTGATCAGGGCATCGCACTGCGTAGGTTTCATGTTGTGAGGCCCCGAATTCTCAGATGTTGCGAACAGCACTTAGGAGCAAGTGAACGAGCCGATCGATTTCGTCTGTTCATCGCGATTCGGTTGACGCCCGAAATTTATAAAGGGGCACTGCAGCACTTTTTTATCGAACTTGTGCAAGGTAGTTCACGTGAAAGGACGCAATTTCAGAATTAAATTGCAAGAAAAAAAATGTTTTTCAATGCGTTCAGTACAAGCGGAGTCAACGGCAATCAAAGGAGGCACTTGATCTGCCCGGCGGTGCACCCGCTTCCTTTTGAAACGTATGCTGCCCTATGCCACCTTGGACATGACGCACGTGATGAGCTGCTAAGCTACTACAATGAGTCTTGGCAGAACGGCGCCGTTCCTAGACAATGGAAATCAAGCCGCTTGATCCCCATTCTGAAACCTGGAAAGTCTCCGCTTGAGCTCTCATCATACCGTCCGATTGCGCTTTCGAGCTGCGTCGGTAAAGTGATGGAAAGAATGATTCTTGCTCGCTTGGAATAGTACCTAGAGCGATTCAACATCTATCCGGACGCCATGACGGGCTTTCGTCGAGGTCGCTCGTCCATCGACAACGTCATTGACATCGTCACCTGGGTCCAAAATCAAAAAAGCCTCAAGCGCCTATCAGTGGCACTTTTTCTAGATATTAAAGGAGCATACGACAACGTCGCCCATGAGGCCATACTGAACTCGCTTGAGGCCGTTGGAGTTGGTGGCCGGATGTATTAATGGATTCGGGACTATTTAACTGAGAGGTGCTTTTTCTTACAGACTGAAGACGGCCCAACTTCCGAACATTACATCAGGCGTGGTGTGCCGCAAGGTGGAGTGTTGAGCCCCATTCTGTTCAACCTCGTCTTGGTAGGACTAGCGGAGTACCTACCGCGGTCATTTCACGTCTCAATATACGCCGACGACATTTGCATCTGGGCTTCTGCGGTGACTCGACCTCAGGTACGAGCCAGGCTTCAGCGGGCGGCAACCATGACGGCGTCTTATCTACGAGAACAAGGCCTCAGCGTGTCTACTGAAAAGTGCGCATTGGTTGGCTTTACGCGCAAGCAAATGTCATCGTATCCTGTTTCAATCAATGGTCAAGTGGTATCCTATTCTAAGACACATCGCTTTCTGGGTGTAATCATTGACCGCAACCTCTCGTGGAGCCCTCACTGCGTCTATCTAAAGAAGAAATTGGTTGCCATTGCTCAGGTCTTTAAATTTCTCTGCGGCAAAAACTGGGGTACACCAGTCCGTTCTATGATGCAGCTCTACAGGGTACTGTTTCTCGGACTCCTACGTTACAGTCTACCAGTGTTGTCAAATGCATGCAAGACGAACTTTCGCGCCTTGGAGAGCATACAAGGTCAAGCCCTACGCACGTGTTTAGGGCTGCCTCGGTGCACGTCAACAGCAGCAACAATTGCCATCGCTGGGGACCATATTATCCAGACACACGTAGTGTTCGACTCTCTCAGGGCGCACATTCGCCATCTGTCAAGGATCCCCGACCATCATTTGACCTCCCTACCAGCCGAAAGACCTCAAGCGACCTTTTCACGAGTGATTAGCGCTCATCAAGAGTGCATACCGTCATCTTTTACACCGGCGACAAAGCCTTCATCTCCCCTGTGGTGCCTACGGCAGCCTCAAGTGAATTTTGATATTCCTGGAATTACAAAAAAGTCCAATCATCCATCGCCGGCTCTGAAGCAACTTACGCTCCTATTACTACACCAGACGTATCATGACCGCATACATATATATACCGATGGTTCGACCTCACGTGCCAGCTCAACTGCCGCATTCGTCGTTCCAGCCAAGAAGGTTACAGTTAAATTCAATTTGTCGCACACGACTACATCGACATTGGCAGAACTTGCAGCTCTCCATGCCGCTATGATGTACGTCACCGAAGAGCCAACAGAGAAATGGGTCGTATTTTGTGACTCTAAGGCAGCCCTTCACAGCATCAAGTCTGCATTACGTCACAGAATATACGAGCAGATGATATCTGACATCAGGGAAGTGCACCACCATGCTCTGGAAAGAGGGCACACCATTACATTTCAATGGATTCCTGCTCACTGTGGCATTGTCGGCAACAACCTAGCAGACAAGGCTGCCCGGTCTGCCCACGAAGATACCCAGACGCGTTCAATACCTTTGGCGAGGTCGGACGCTGCCAGGGAACTTCGCCTGCATGCACGCAAAAAGTCGCAAGATCTATGGAGTTCAGGTGCCTTCAACTGCCGATTATATAAACTGGACCCCACGCTACGGCTACAAGTGCCATCTAGCCTTTCCCGCGGTGAAGCAACCTTGCTGTACCGCTTGTGGCTGGGAGTAGCGTTCACAAACTCATATTCCTTTCGTTTGGGAATGGCCGAGAGCCCGATGTGCGATTCCTGTGGGTGCGAGGAGACCATCGAGCACCTATTGTGTACCTGCCCCCGCTACGATGTACAACGCCTCCCTCTGCGGGAAACTTTGCACCGACTAGACTTACGACCTTTCACCGAGTCAAAGATACTCGGACCGTGGCCCCACCCGTCACTGCCACGAAAAGCGAATCGTGCATTACTGCAATACTTGAGGTACACCGGTTTAAGAGACCGTTTATAGTGTCCCTGTGCATAGTGTCCCGCCCACACGTACTCAATGCTCACTCTCTCCCTTTCTCCTTTTTCTATTCCCCTTTCCCCCACCTCCAGTGTAGGGTAGCAAACCGGATACTCTTCTGGTTGACCTCCCTGCCTTTCCTGTCCTTGCTTTCTCTCTCTCTCTCTCTCCTTTTGAAACGGCTTCCACTAAGCGCCTCTAGAGAATGCGGTGTTGCCTTAGAAACGAGCTTCGTTGCCGCGCCGAACGCTGCGTTGCTCGACGCTCACCGCGTCCAATGCGGGCCGCGTAGTCGCTGCGCCGTAGCCCATTGTCTTACACCCCTTGGCGGGTCGACGGGAACGCTGTCGCGTTCCACTCTTGAAGGCGAAGCAGAGTAACGCATGAGTTGTTTCTTCGTCTAGCCGAACCAAATATAGCCAAGCAACAGCAGTTCACCAGGCTAAACAGTGGTTCAACAACTAAAATAAAGGCTAGTATGCTTCGCATCCTGGGCTTAACCTTGGCTAAGCCACAGCCATTTCTTTATATAACTCTAGCCGCCTTGGCAGCCAGCAAATGCACGCTGACGTCGCAGTGTCGCGATCGTTTTCAACAAAAGGCTATAGTGAAGCGCGCCTCCTACAAATGTCCACAGCTGCGAAAACGACAAACGCCCGCTTTGCGCTGCGCGTCTGTTTGCGTTCAGGTGCGTTTATGTGTGCACAAGTCTTGCAGTCAAAGCGAGAGACGCACTGGACGGTGCAGACACGCACAGTGACAGCAGTAAGCGACGCCATTACTTTGCGCTGCGGAGAAGGCGGCAAATTTGAGCAGACGACGGCCGACGAATACCGGCAGTACGGAACTTTAATTTTTGTGTGGATCAACACTCTGCACACCGTGGTACTTAGTGTTCTTCTAATGAGTCAGGTATTATGAATATTGTTACCGTTGCAGACACTTTCGTGGTCGTTGATGAAGTTAATATTGCTCGTGACGTTTCGGAGATCTAGTCAATAGTCGTGTGAGGACGCTATGGCGTCGTCAGGCGCAGTTTAGGTGGCGGTGGGTTGACTGAGTCGTAGGAAAGCATGACCGACCTTTACAGAATCATTATACCTTTTTCGTCGCATTCAATGGAGTAATATTTTGCTGAAGTGCTCACAGATGTATTCTCCCGCGTCTAGTATTATTTACCGTGCTCAAAGATGTTGCAGAGCTCTTTAAGGCACGAGAAAGGAAGACAGCGATGCTGAGAGAGAGAGAGAGAGAAAGAAGAAAGGAAAGGCAGCGAAGTTAACTAGGCTTTGTCCAGCTTGCTAACCTTCACGGGGGGAGGGAGATGGGGGAGCGAAAGAAAAAGAGAGAGAAAACACTAGTGTTGATGACACTTTCACGTGCCCCACGTTAGGTGCAGCGTGTCTATAGTCGATCACTCAAGTCAGTTGCCTTCAGGTACTGTGGACACAAATCAAGTAACAATGCCAGAGACAGGAGAGACAGAAGGAAACGGACGAAGTGTTTTCTGTTCTGCCTGTTTCACTGTTACTCAATTTAACTTCTTCATGTGCAAACAAGTTCGGGTTAGCATTATGTTACACGTTGAACATGATCTCCTCGGGTTGGCTACCCTACATGTTGGGGAGGGAAAATAGGGAAAGAAAGGTGAGAATGAGGAAGGGTCAGGCGAGTACACACCCACAGAAGAAGGTTCATGAACGGGAACTTCGACACTTGTACAAACGTGCTTTCTCTACAACAAAAATAGTTCCTTCACTGTCATGCCATGTTTAACAAAATTATAGTATGATAGTCCTGTGGAATTTTTTTAAATAAAGCAAACTAACTGATTTTATTTTATTTGCAGAATGTTCTGAATTCTACCTACACTGAGAGTTCATTTGCAGGACTAGTTGAACAAGGACGTTCGTGTCTGCGTGTATAACAGTGTTCTTATTACATGCTAGCTATGAATTTGTTACTTTTCGTGAATTCATGCGGGCCACTTCTTGTGTATCTTTCGGCCAGCTTTTCGTTTACGTTTACTTTATTGTGCCTGTGTTTATGGCATGTGTTGCGTGTTACATGAAAGAAAATATTGTCTCAGTTTTTTATCTGCGGTGTGGGGTAGCGGGTTCTAAGTTAGCTAAGTTTTCATTTATCTGCAATAATTGAATAACTTATTCACTCAAATTTTATGGCAAACGGTCGTATAGTGTAGTTATCTTCAAGAAGAGCGTTAGCGCCTTGGTGGCCTTGTGCGTGCTAGATTTCTTCGGTAAGGGTGCCGGAATATTTATCACCGAGAACGGGCTGTCTTCAAAACAGCTGACAGTATTGCGCAGAGCATATCACTGACTGTCGAATGTTGGACGGTGCCACAGAACGTGCCTTGTACTGTCGTCCCACCCTCAAGGATAGCATGTGGTCATTGCGTTGAGGAATAAATTAGCATTAGTAAACTTAACTTCCAACAAGATGCGACACATTAAAACTGTTTTACGAAGGGATAGTCCTGCTGACAAACGAGGTCGCAAGTCAGTTTGCGAGATCCGGTTAATTCTGTTGTCCAAGCGTGATACAACGAGAAAGTGAATAAGTTTGTCTGGCTGCGTCGCTTGACGACAGCGGCAAATGCATGCGCTCTTCCTGTTGGTGATCGGGGCGCTGCTTCATCGGTACTGTGTCTGCGAATAATTCCGCTATGGCTCTGGCTCCACCGAAATTCTAGATACTTCGAGAGTTCTTGTCGAAAGCTACGCACTTAGAGCGCCTAAATCCATACACTTGCATGCACCGTGATCGGTCTCCCTACAAGGCAACCATCCGGACGCATTGCTGAGCTTAAAAATATGCGTCTATATGAACGCGTGGCTACCACCACATTTCAGAAGCAAACTACAATATATTTGTAGTCCTCAAAATTAAACCTATATGAAGTGACAAGATTTCCAGGGCTGCCTTTCCTACCCCGTGTTCATCTTCTCTTCTGCTTCAGCACGCCTAATGAGCATGTTGAACTAACTGGCCACATTGCTTAAATGCGGCCAGTGTTGATACTGGCCACATTTGTTGACATAGTACTGACTTTCTTTTTCCGCATGGAAAGAAATCAGCGTATATTCATAAACCTACGCAACTTTCGCCTTTCTTTTACGTGTGATAGACGAACCTGTAATTGCCGTGGCTTCTCGCGCTCTGCGGACCACAAACGAACACCACGAGAAGAGGCGACAGGCGCGCTTTTATTTATTAAATAAATAAAAAACAGAAAAGGGAAATGGGAAATTTCCGTAAATATATCTGTATAGCATAGGACGGAAGATAACCATAAAGTTGATATTTAGTCAGGCTGGTATTCGCTCATACTGAATATCAGGGGAGCAGCGCACCTAAACACAACATCCCGAAGAAGTAGACGACTCAAGCGATGCACTCGCAAGTGAGTGAATAAACTTTATTTCGGGGACCACGCTGTTGATGCCTGAAGTTGGGCGCCCACCCTATTATAGGTATAGCCGTGGCCTTGTGCTGATAGTCCGGACCTGTTCACCAGCCCTAACTGGTCCTCAGGTCTTGGGCTCGTCAGCTGGGCCTCCCACTGGTATTCCGTTAGTTCTTCGATGGGCATCATCCGCGGGTTTTTTTACACGCAAGTGATTTTTATTTCGAGAAGCGTAGTCATAAACAGGTACACCAGCACACCACCAAACGACCGAAAAGCGCTTCATATCACAGAAAAAAACTAACAGACAAATACATTCGTCTTTTTAGTAAAAGTTACACGTCAAGGTTTATGCCAGCCTTCCAAAGAAAAGATAGCTTTCGATAATTATTGATCATGCAGGGTGACTGATTGCTAGCTGACACAGGTGTCGTTATGGTTTGCGACGACATGAAAAGCCACGATAGTCTCGATCCCTAGTTAGCTGCGCCCCATGGTGTGATAGTACTGCAGTGTCATGGAATAAACTGCAAGCAAGAGCACTTTGAACAATGGCTTCTAAAATGCAAACGCACATTATTTTGTAGTGACCGCTTGTGTTCCAACAGACTTGTACTGGCTCAGCGACCAGTCTGGGCTATGCATACTTCCGGCCGCAAGTTAGGGGGCAAACGAACGCCTAACGAACAACGCATAAACGGCGCTGTGGTCGCGTGCCGAATTTAGTACATGTATATATGGCTCCCAGAGATTTGGGAGCCACATACAATAGAGTGCCTCTGCAATTACGAGCGCCTCTTCATCGAAATCACCTGCATAACGAAGGAATGGTTCTCTCCCGATTCTATTGTGAGGTATGCCGTGCGTGGCCTTTACAACGAAGTGACATGTAAAACGAAGGATTTAGGCGGTCCCAAGCACTATGTTATAAAGTCTTCCGACTGTACAGAGGTCTGGCGGGCTCAATATGGAATGGAGCCTTGCATGTAGGCTTGCCAGAGCTGGACAATTCGAAGGAATTCAAATGAATCTAATTGTGACAAAAAATAATGCAGGCTGGTGTGAGAAACCAGATCCACTTTTGTAACTTACGGTTCTTTGTGTTAGCAAAATTTCATTAAGGAATGTACTTACCAAAAGTGGAAAGAATACTTTTTTGTACGAGTACTGAAGTTACTTGTACTTCCTTAAACACTCTGTTTTTCAAGTGTAATTAAAAACTTGGGAAATAACTAATGTGCTGCAGGATGGTGAACGCAGAGCTGGAGAAGTGAAGTTTTAAGCTCATAGGAACATCTATGTAGGGAAGTACGTGCAGTTAAGAGGAAGCTTTAGCTCGGGCCCAATTCCGACGCGGCCTATTCAAGTACATGCAAAAACGCAAAAACGTTTTTCTGAGATAACCCCTGGACCGATTTTAATGAAATTTGTTGCATTTGAGAGAGAAAGTTAAATTCTAGTGACTGTTGGAAGCGGAATTTTTATTTAGGGCTTGAATTTTGTTAAAAGGATTTTCAAAAATTCAGACGTTTGAAAAAAATAGAAGCACGAAGTTTACAAGCTAATAGCTCTGCATCAAGAACAGATATCGCGATTCTGTAAACGGCACCCATTAGACCATTCAAAGCGGACAAATTTGATATGTCAGTTTACATCTTACGTGAATTTGTTACGTTGTTTACAAAGGTTCTGCAAAAGTTGTAACTTCACATTACTCCATTTTTTAAGGTTCATGTGTAACACACGCATTTTGTCCGCTTGAGATGTGCTATCAGGTACAATTCACAGAATTGCGATATCATTTTTTCTTGCTGAGTTACGGAGTTGTAAACTTGATAGTTTCGTTTTCTGAAAATTTGCGATTTTCGCCAAATTTTTATAAAAATTTGACGACCTAAATCGAAAATTCGAAACCAACAGTCACCAGATTTTAAGGTTTTCTTTTAGATGCAGCAAACCCCGACAAATTTGGTGCAGTGGTTGCCGAGAAAAACGAATTCTCCTTTTACATGTATTTAGATAGGAGCACTCGAGCTAAAGCTTCCTCTTAAATGATTGAATCAAACTGCATACCGACCTTCAGATATCTACTGTAATACCAAATATTTCGCCATTTCCCAAGAGAGATAAAACACGAAGCTTGCGTAGAGTCCGTTTCTTAAAAGAATAAAGCAGTTGTTTCACTCTCGGTGTTGTTTCATACATCAGCTGCCGATCGTCAGCAAAAACATAGCGCGTCAGCCGGTCATAGTTCTTCAGGCGCGTGTTCATTCTGGTGTAGCATCGGGGCCCGACGCAGTAATACGAGCTGTAAGTATTGCGCTGTTCAATGCAGTACCGTCTTGAATAAATGTTCGCATGTGCATGCCGATCAATCTACTACCACTAAGCACACAACATTCACTGTGGAGGCGCTGTGCCCCGGTCGTAAACTGTAGAGAAGCAGCCACTTTGTCCTCTTCTCTCCTTCCTGCCTTTCGCATCTCACTACGAGTTTCGCTCAAATTGTTTCACCTTGATGCTCATTTATAGATAAACTGGACCAATGAAGAGCGTGACGCCGACCTCTCAGAGCAGCTACAGAGGCGCCATTGCACTCTTAAGGTGCTGTATTATTCTCTGTGGTTGTGTAGGCGGAGTGGGCGGCAGTTAACAGAAACACGGAGATCTTGTGTTTGATTTTGCCTTTGTGATGTGCGAGAAACAATTGAACATTGTTCTATAAGCTGCTAAGACGCAATCTTAGTTTGGGATGTTCTCTAACGGACTCTAAAGAAAGTTTGAAATCAACCCCCTACTTTGCGATACCTGCTGCTGACCTCCGATGATAACCTACCTTTTGAACTGCTTTCTTTCTTTTTTCTTTTTATAGAGAGAACGCGCAATTTGGGGAGAGTGCGAATAATGGACCGCAGCGCCGATCCAATTGTACCTACAAGGCTTCAGTTCACTGATATATCTGTGCGCGTAAAACATATTTCTGATGAATGTGATACTCCACTAGGCTGGTACCCCATTTTGGTGAAGTGCTTATCCTTACCACACTTCTAAAGCGGAACCTGAACTTCCACCTAAAGGATTAACAGCGCACGTGATTGTGCCTCTTCTGGATGTGACTGTCATAGTGCCACCATTGTGTGACGATGCACACTTGGACACTGTTTTATTGGGTTTCATGTTAATGCCATAAATACCACGAAAGAAAAAAAAAGGCAGAGTCGACGAAACCCCTCCAACCGGCAATATGTAGGTCCACAGTTCGAAACCACTCTCCACGGTTGTTGATCATTTTTCGCTTTATTTTTTCATAAACATATGGGAAAACACTTCGAGATTACTTCGACGGACTTCCTAAATAGCAATGTACTGATGAAACATAACACATCGCTGTAAAAATGAAACGCACTATACATTTCGTCAAGACACATACTAGGGGGAAAGGGTACAATTAAGGAAAATAACCCTTTCAAACGGATGAATTACTTCGCTTGAAGGACCCCTCACCAGGCCACGCAGCACACTCAGGTTATACGCTGGAAGTTGTTACGTGTCCTCTGGGGAGCGTTCTGCCGCAGAAGATTTTTCATATCGGCTCATTAATAGCCCAGCTAGAAATGCTTCAGTGCCTCGAACCCATGATTTGGGGACGCGAGCTCCTCTGCCAAGCGAGACACTCTCTCCACTTGCCCCGTCTAGCCTCCAGTAGCAAATTTTCTTCCCTGCGTTCTTCCAAACCAAACCTCGAGGATCGCGTGACGCATACGTCGCGGGCCCCACCTTCATTTTTTTTTTCTCCTCGCTTTTTTGCGGCGCTGCGCACTTCCGCTGACAGCGTCGCGCGCGAGCTGTTGTGACTGTCTCGTTTCGCGCAGCGCACGATTTTGCGCGCTGTGCACGAGGACACCTGACTAGCGGTATAAGTCAGTGCTACACGAATACCGAGGCAGACACAAGCAGATCACAGGGCATGATCCCGCGCTCGAACACGGTAGGAAACGACATAGTTTTGGTGTCTGCGCGCGCGACTGCATAACGTGGTGTTACGTTTCGCCTACGACGCGCGGTATAGCCGGCGCGGATGCAACGGACGCCGGGGCTTCGTTCAAAGCGGCGGACATTTTGGCCCGTTCGGAGCTGCCGCAAAGCCTCCCCGCCAAGCGCGTCCAGGCGTGTTTCAGTGCCACGTGTCTTCGTGTGTGCGTGTGTGTGTGTGTGCCCACGCTTGTCAAAGCGCGGCAGCCGGGGAGAGGAGCTCCCCAAGTGTGAAGCGAGGAGGTCTGATCGGCGCCTGTTCGGCGGATGCGTCACTACACTCGTCTCAACATGTCTCTCAGCGTGTCCGTACCCCGCCGTCACGTGGTCTCGACACGAGGCCTTCCTCTTGCCCTCGACTCCGAGAGTATAAGAGCAGCTGCCCCCGGACGCCGAGAGAGAGGCTCCGATTTCTTCTGTTGAGTAACGTGCTCTCCCGTATCTCCACTTCGGTCGACCTGACCGCCCGCTCTTTTGCGATGTTAGAATAAACAAGTTGTTCTGTTACAGTCGACTCATGCTTTGCCGGGACCTTCGGATGCTTCCAGTTGTGCCCCAGGCCGCCAGGCCAACGCTACCCTTGGGGCTTGCGACCCATTTGCAACAACGGGCGTCAGCGCTGAGTTCCCAACAACTGGTGGCAGCGGTGGGATCGCGACAACGGAGGCCAGCAGCGAAGATATGCGGTTGACTGTATGCTGCGCAGCACAACGACCATCCGGGAGCAGTGCAACGAGCCCTGTGTGATGACTGGTTGCCTGCAGCGGAACGACTGCGCTGAATTCTTGGCTGCGAGGTTTGGTGAGTGCGGGACTTTCTTCTTCTGAGTTTTGCCAGGCTTTTGTTAGTGTCAGGAACAGAGCTGGTAATTGTGGTTGTCGTTGCTGCCGGGTTAGTTTGCGGCAAGACAATAGTAGGCAGTAGAGAAAGCAGCATTCAGAGCAGCCATGGATTTGAAGTCGTTGCGCAAACCGAAATTGCTGGAGCTCGCAAGAGAGTTGGGTCTGGATGTCTCAGACAAACTCAGAAAACCAGAACTGCTAAGGGCTATTCTTGAGTTAGAAGCTGAGGATGACGAGCTGTCGGAATGCCTTGAGACCATTGAGGAGAGGGAGACGGCAAAAAGACAGGAGCGCGAACTTAAAGAGCAAAAAGAGAAACAGGAGCGCGAACTTAAAGAGCAAAAAGAGAGACAGGAGCGCGAACGAAAAGAGCAGAAAGAAAAAGAAGAGCGCGACCACGCTTTGGAAATGAAGCGTCTCGAGATAGAGATGGAACGCGCTCGTAATGGAAGTCAGGCACACGGTGCAGGAGAACGAGTATTGTTCAAAATGACTGACCTGATGCGGCCGTTTAAGCTTGGAGAGGACATTGGTTTGTTCCTGGTTAACTTTGAGCGAACGTGCGAGAAGCAGGGGTTCTCTCGGGAAACGTGGCCACAGCGCTTGCTCACTTTGTTACCCGGCGAGGAGGCCGACGTAGTCGCTCGCTTGAAGAGAGAGGAGGCAGAGGATTTCGACCAAGTGAAATCGAGTCTGCTAAAAAAGTACAGGCTGTCCGCGGAGGCGTTCCGTCGGACGTTTCGGGAAAATGAGAAAGGCAAAAGTGAGTTATATAAAGAGTTTGCCTACAGGCTTATGTCAAACATGCAGGAGTGGCTCAAAGAAGAGAAAGCGTTTGGTGACCACGAGAAAGTTCTGCAGTGTTTCGGGCTAGAACAGTTTTATAGTCGGTTACCTGAGAACGTGCGGTACTGGGTCTTGGATAGGCCAGACGTTAGTACGGTGGCTCGAGCCGCTGAGCTAGCCGAGGAGTTTGTGACGCGTCGGGCTCGCGGAGCTAAGGACGGTCAAAAGGGTGAATTTGGCTCCAAGTTTGAGAGGCCAAAGTTCACGCCCATGAGAGCAAGGGGGAACACACGTAGTGCGGATGCGAGTGAAAGCAGTCCGACCGAACGTAAGGAGATGGCGGCAACCGAAGCCGAACGCAGAAAGCGGTTCGAGACGAGGCAAGCGCGCGTTTGTTATACGTGCCAGAAGCCGGGTCACTTTTCGGCGCAGTGTCCAGAAACAAAAGCAAAAGTCGTGTTTTTGTCATTATGCAGCACTGACGAGAACATGAAGCTTCTCGAGCCTTACATGCGAGACCTCCTCGTGAACGGGAAAGAGTGCCGAGTGCTTCGCGATTCCGCAGCTACAATGGATGTAGTTCACCCCTCTTACGTAGAAACCGATATGTTCACGGGCGAGTGCGCATGGATCAAGCAAGCCGTGGAAGCTCATAGCGTGTGTCTGCCCGTAGCAAAAGTGCTTATTGAAGGACCTTTCGGAGCACTTGAGACGGAGGCGGCAGTGTCATCTATGCTGCCCCCCCACTACCCGTACCTATTTTCGAACAGGTCCGATCACCTCCTGCGCGAGAAGGGGCTTTTGTTTGGTGAGGCTAGCGTTCAGGCCTTAACCAGATCGAAGGTTCGGGAGCTCGCTGCAAAGGCGGTAGTTGCGGGGCCGACGTTGTCGAACAATGAGAAAGGGTCAGAGGCGCAGCAAACTGATATTCAGAGCACGCCCGAACTGAATAAAATTGAGCCTGTAGCGTTAAAGGCACCAGATACTGGAGAGGAAATTCCCGATGCGGGAAGGTTAGAAGAGCTATCTGCAGATTTGCTCATCGCGCCTACGTCAGACGGACTGAATAGGTTGCTAAAAGTCAGCCGGTCGGCTTTGATAGCCGAGCAAAAGAAGGATGGCAGCCTAGAAAACATACGCTGCATTGTCAAGGAAGGTATCGCCAAGAAAAATGCTCGCTTTGTGGAAAGAAGTGGGGTCCTGTACCGGAAGTATCTAGACCGCAGGGGAGTGGAGTTCGATCAGCTGATCGTGCCTCAATGCTATCGTCAGGATCTGTTGCGCTTGTCGCATGGGGGTTCGTGGTCCGGATACCTAGGAGTTAAGAAAACTAAGGACCGTCTCTTGCAAGAGTACTATTGGCCAGGGTGTTTTCGGGACGCAGACCACTTTGTGAAGACATGTGACACCTGTCAGCGGGTGGGCAAACCAGGGGACAAATCGAGGGCGCCGTTGAAGTTGGTACCTATCATTACGGAGCCTTTTAGACGGCTCGTTATTGATGCAGTGGGACCTCTGCCGGTAACAGCCACGGGGTACAGACACATTTTGACTGTGATCTGCCCAGCGACAAAGTTCCCTGAAGCAGTGCCGCTTAAAGAACTCAGCTCAGTTGAGATAGTCAATGCACTACTGTCGATATTTGCGCGAGTTGGTTTTTCTGCGGAAATCCAATCAGATCAGGGCACAGTGTTTACTAGCGCTTTGACGACAACTTTTCTCGAAAGGTGTGGGATAAAGCTGTTACACAGCTCAGTGTACCACCCACAGTCGAATTCCGTTGAGAAGCTCCACTCCGTCATGAAGCGCGTGTTGAGAGCATTGTGGTTTGAGCAAACTGACTGGGAGCTGTGTCTGCCTGGGGTGAAGTTTTCATTAAGGACCGCGCCGCATGCGGCTACGGGGTTTTCGCCAGCAGAGCTAGTGCACGGTCGCTCGCTGCGTTCTCCGCTTCGCATGCTTCGAGACGGATCACTGCCCTCTCCAATGGCTGCAGACCGTCTCTTCCACAAATGGCCGCCTCCTGCGCTGGAGCCTCGCTTTGCAACAATATTCCTTTGAGGTGCGTTACAAAAAGGGGAGTCTCAACGGTAACGCCGATGGCTTAAGTCGAAGCCCCTAACGTGGGAATCAGCCTCAAGATTGTTTGTTACTGATGTTTTTCTTCCTGAGGCAGGATTTTTTTAACATATTGCTTTTGTGTAGTGTTTCAAAGTGATGATGTGCTTTCTAGTGCAATTTTCCGATTTGTGGACGCGTTCTGAGTGCTGCTAAACTACTGTAAGGAACTAGGCAGTAGTATAAAAGGGGAAGGAGCCTGGCAGGGCTTAGTGAGGGTTGTGCCGTGCTTGCTGACTGAGCGGTTGACTTTCGGCGTAGTTCTAACGCTTGCCGGGAACGAGAACAAAAATGTCAACTCTCCCGAAGTCACTTTGCAGTGTCCTGTGTGAACCTGAACGAGAGAACGAGGCCTTCTCTGTGCGCTGCGCTCAAGAAACGCCGAAGGACGACCGACTTCGGTTATGAGCATCATGAAGCGACATCCCTCCGGACAGCGGATGCAGTCCCCTGACCATCGGGATCTCCTTCCCCCGGCGGGCCGGTCTGTTACGTTTCGCCTACGACGCGCGGTATAGCCGGCGCGGATGCAACGGACGCCGGGGCTTCGTTCAAAGCGGCGGACATTTTGGCCAGTTCGGAGCTGCCGCAAAGCCTCCCCGCCAAGCGCGTCCAGGCGTGTTTCAGTGCCACGTGTCTTCGTGTGTGCGTGTGTGTGTGTGTGCCCACGCTTGTCAAAGCGCGGCAGCCGGGGAGAGGAGCTCCCCCGCCTGTTCGCGGATGCGTCACTACACTCGTCTCAACATGTCTCTCAGCGTGTCCGTACCCCGCCGTCACGTGGTCTCGACACGAGGCCTTCCTCTTGCCCCCGACTCTGAGAGTATAAGAGCAGCTGCCCCCGGACGCCGAGAGAGAGGCTCCGATTTCTTCTGTTGAGTAACGTGCTCTCCCGTATCTCCACTTCGGTCGACCTGACCGCCCGCTCTTTTGCGATGTTAGAATAAACAAGTTGATCTGTTACAGTCGACTCATGCTTTGCCGGGACCTTCGGATGCTTCCAGTTGTGCCCCAGGCCGCCAGGCCAACGCTACCCTTGGGGCTTGCGACCCATTTGCAACAACGGGCGTCAGCGCTGAGTTCCCAACAGTGGGAACAAGCAGACGAAACGGAAGTACATCTCTCTTGGCGCGGTGTGCAGCAAAAGAAGAACGTGCAGGCATGCGGTTTGTGCGTTTTATCATTTATCTAAGCTTCAATTTGTCTATTCAAGCAACATATAACACAAATAACAGATGTTGCCTTGAATAATTTTTGAAGTCACGTGTCACCACTAGCGACGTCGCAGCGCAAGCACGTGTAAGTAGGCGCACGTTTACGTCATCGTCTTGCTTGGAGCTCGACGGCCGCAAGGAGAAGGGAGAATGGCGTTCGGTTTGAAATTTCAGATCTTTCCGCGGTGCGTAGTGATATAATACTTTGCAGACACGATCGTAATCGCGCATTGTATTTTCTGCGCTTGTCAGCTCAATAAGGCAAAACTTGGTGAGGAGCCCTTTAAACACCTTTTTCAATTAGTGTAAGGGGATGACTTATAGGAATAAAAAGAACACCCTTATAGGTGCAGTTTTTCTTAGTGTGCCGTTTAGAGAGCAGATCAATTGAGTACATTCCTATCTAAACAAAATAATTTGATAACCACTGTCTTCTGTAATTGAGTGAATAAAATCAGTCACCTAAACCTGCCAGTTTAATTCATTCATGTCTTGCATCGCCCGCAACCCTTGAAATGTATTTTGTCAGAGCGGATGTACGCAAGAACGAGGCATTTTGATATACGACTTCTCCCAAAACAACCAACGTTTATGACGAACAAAGGTGAATGATGACTAGGACGTTACCAAAAAGAAACAGTTAATAACTGAATAAAGACAAGGATTCGTGCTTATAAAAGCGCCACAATATTTGGAAAAAGTAATACTGTTATTCGTCGCAGATTACAGGTTAATTTTCTTCTTACTCTACGTGTCAGAAAAGAAAAGTCGGGTACGTCCGGAGTAGCTTTAAACGCAGTATAGTTTTTAGCCCTACTCCGTTCAGTAAAGGCAGATCTAGCCTTGATAAGGCATGTTGCTTATTGCTCCGCCCGAGCACCTCTCACATAACTGTTATATTGCAGAATGCTCGAGCGAGCAATAAAAAAAAAGCACAAAAAGAAGGAAGCTACAGCAAGCGTTAGTAGCTGCGTGCCAGTGGTAATTCGTCTTATCTAGACTACCGCGTCATGCTGGAACTCGGCGCTTTCCAGTCCCACAGGTGACCGGCCACGCATAATGACCCTTCGCAAGCTAGGCCAATATCCTTCCCTAACGACGACAATGATACGGGCTTATTTCTACGCGCGTATATGCAACAAAAAGCAAAACAACAAAGGTGTGCAATGCGCCGCGCTGTGTACTTCTCTTTCTCTTACTTGGCGAGCGTATATCATTCACAGTAATTCCTCACGCTTTCTTTGTTTTACAGTCCCTATTCGAGCTTTTGGGGAAAAAAAAACTCCCTAACGAAAATCCCTCTCTAACGAAGTTAAACAGCGTCCGGATACGGTAATCTGCGTCAGAACCAGGTGTATACTACG